>NC_081153.1:4996027-5246027 GCF_958295425.1 Solea solea | reverse complement strand
TTTCAGAGCTGACACAAGGAAACAGAAAACCTCAAGTGAATTGAACTTTTGTTTATGTTTGGCTGCACTGGACGGATGAATTAGAAATGAAAGCGCCCGAGCTCTTCAGTGATTCAGCAAAGTCAACAACTTTTCTTATTTATTTTTTTAGGTTTTGGTGCAGTGAGTTGTGAATGAAGGAATGCACTTTGTTCCTCACACACACACACACGCCTCACGCTCTCGAGGTGATTCAGATACAGCGCACGGTGTCGTCTCACTCAGCAGAAACACGCAGCTTCCACGTTATTGATCTGGTAATAGATTAAAACCTTTACAGTGGCAGCAGCAGCTACAACAGGAGAACAACCAGCAGGAACCTGCAGGTAACAGCAGGAACACTGTTCTTGTTTCCACATTGTCTGGAAACATGCTGTGTGTGTGTGTGGAGGAAAAGCTCTACTGCCCCCACTAACCTAGAAAGTGCTGAGTCATAATTGACAAGAATTTAATATAAAGACAATTTTAAAAAACCCGGCAATTGCAATTTCATTTCTTCTTCAAAGCTCATGTAGGCAGGGTCCATTATTATTAATAATACCAAATCTTGCCTACTGTACCTACTGTATGGGGAATTCTTGTTAAATACAAAGAAGACTGTTCCAGTTGTTATAACCCCCTTATTTAATGTTTTGTTTTTGTTATTTCAGTTTTGATCCAGAGAAGATACGTAAAACTGCAAACATTGTGTTAGACGTGCACAGACAAAACAGAAATATTTTTTAGAAATCCTTCATAAAGTCTTTAAAACTAAAAAAAAATGTTATTGTTTATTTGACAAATTACAAAAGTAGTAAATAACTATGATTTGACATTTGAATCAAGAATCAGATTGAGCTCCTGAGACCCCTGGCTCACAAACAATGTGATATGTGTCTCATGAGGTTTATTTAATATTCTTATGTTCATGTGTGTCTTTGGTGTTTTATCTGTTCTCATAAACTTTTAAAATCGGCATATTTTGCTGGGTTTTTATGACACTAATACTTATTATTATTATTATTATTATTACCATATTACACAAAACTAACACTAAAACTAATGCAAATTCAACTTAAACTCAGAGACTTGTTAGAGCAAACTCACTCTAAAAATGAATTAAAACTGACTGGGAGCGATTTAGGTGGACTATATTGACAGAAATGTGGAATCTGTCATCTCTCAACTGCATCCATATTTCCCCGTATTGTTCCTCAGACTGTGAACAGTGTATAGAGTGGATGGAAAAATAGACGCTTTGAAGCAAATATCCACTGTTTCTGTCGTCAACCTGTTCCATCTTTGCTATAAAAAGCATGTCAACGCCTGCTTTTTTTTGCTGCTTTTAGGCCATTGTGCTGTCACAAACCCCAAAATATTGTAATCTGGCTGATTGTTCTTTCAAAAAACTGTCAGGAAAACCAGGTGTGTGTGTGTGTGTGTGTGTGTGTGTGTGTGTAAGTTAAAGCAGCACAAGTGTGATATTGATCCTTCTGCAATACATGCGTGAGAACCTGAATTTAATGCCATCCACTTAAATTTCCATCGATTTTTCTTTGTGTTTAAACGTCAAAAAGCTCCTTCGACGATGAGTCGTTTCCGACCTCAAATGAGAGAAAGTGCAGCTGTGTGTGTGTGTGTGTTTGTGTGTGTGTGTTTGTGTGTCTGTGTCAGGCCTCGGTGATTCTCTCTAATCAGCCGTTCTACACGTTCTCTGTGGAATCCGTGATTACGGCAGCTCGGTAAAGTTGTCAGTTAAAAGACAGACAGAACCTCAGAGAGTCCCGAGTGTGATCCAGCATGTCAAATCACATTTACTCAATTATCCGTGGAGGAAGAAGAAGAAGAAGAAGAAGAGGAGGAGAGCAGAGCACTGCGTGTATGCGCTGCTTGGGTTTGAAAATAAGCGTAGCTGAATTAGCGCGGTGCTGTGGTGTAACGATTGGTTCAGGGATGCTGAACTCACATGGACTGACCCCTCAGGCTGGAGGCTGACTTTCCCCCGTGTTCACTCGTAATGAAAGCGAGAAAGAAAAGAGAAAATGAGTCATCTGTGTAAAAAAAAGAATGATAAAAGAAACATCGCAATGAAAAATACAACGTTCGTCTTCAAGAAATCAAACAAAAATGCATTCTCGCCGACTTTCAGAGTAATAATTGACGTGTAAGTCCGTGTAATCGTGTTTTAAAGGTCTGCTGTGTAACATTTAGAAGGTTTATAGGCAGAAATGACTATATATTCCCTTTGAAATGGGTTTGTTTACGTGTAGAGCTGCTTTTTTGGGCAGTGTTGGCAGCCTTTTTATTTGTAGCTGAGGCACTTTCTACAACAGTGCAAATGGATGTACCATTTTATTTTTATGCAGATGCATATGAGGATCACAGCTTCCCATTTAGACACCGATTAGAGCAGCCACACTACACTGTCTATGCAAGACATCCTCAGGTGGGTCTCGTATGAGTGAGCCATGGCCACATCTCAGGCTTTGAGATGTAGAGATGCTGGAAGGGTTTTTGGTAATTACTTGGACTTCCTCATCTTGCACAGACGTATTTTCCACAGTGATGAGGACACGCTTGGCAGCTGTGGACCACATCACACCGTCTGGGTCTCAGAATTGACCGCACAATAGTAGCATCTCCCACACCTCTTTCCAGGGGTCAGCAGGGATCTCGTTGGGCCTGTTAATGGCTTTTTGCTGGCTCAAGTTTCTCCAGGACCTCTGCTAGCTTCCTCTAGAACCTCCTGGTTGTGCTGCCACCTCAAGGGGGCACTTCCAAACCACAGTGAGCTTCTGTGCGGCTTATCCTTCCAGGTAAAGGACCCTGTGGAACGCCTGAATGAACTAAATGACTTTATAAATGTTGATATAGTAAATATGAAACCATTCGAGTTGAAATTGCACTTTTATAAATGTAACATTAAAGTATAATAGCGACGTTTATGACAAGACTGGTGTAAAATGTGTCGGCACTAATGAACAAAAGGATTTTTGTTGTTTTGTTTTCTAGGAAATGAGGTAAATAAAATATTATGACCAAACGCCAGTGTTGCCTTTTCAATTTGCTGGAATCGTTCGGCGCGGCTGATAAATACGGCGACAGCGTGGAAACAATTGTTTTCAACTCTCGCCTCACGACGGAGACGCCACAGTTTCAGTTGCCCCACCCCCTCCGTCTGCCAGACACTAATGCACACGGCTATATTAGCTAATGGAGAGCAACTTTTATGTGCCAATGCAAATGATCCTGGCAGCGTTTAGAATAAACAGAGCCGTTACTCAGCTCTCTTTTCTCTTCGTCCTGCTCTGTTTTGGTTGGCAGTGTGTGTGTGTGAGTGTGTGGCGGCCGATCATCTGAGCAGATGGAAACACGAGCTGCACACACACACACACACACACATATATACATTACTGACTCTTACACACACACACACACACACACACGTGTCGCCTGTTGCGTCTCCTCCTGCAGCCGCGTGAAGCCGGCGTCAGCTTCCTGTGCTGCTTCCGCAGAGAGCAGGACGGAGGCCGTGCCTGCTCACTTTATGAGCTGGTGGGTTTCCCAGAAGCCATCTTGTAAACAACCAATTAAATGGAAAGAGATGGTGAGGAACTGCATACCTGACCTGGAGGAGCCGTAAAATTTAATAAGGAGGGGAAAATTTGCAGTGTCCGGGAGGTTCTTGCTGAGAATAATTGCGGCCGCGGAAGCAGTGGGCCCTTCCATCCTGTCACTGTTCACAACCACAGACCGTATATATAAGAAGAGTGACTCTAGGAAGGGAGCAGCAATTAATTATATGGCCAACAGGGGGCGACTCCACTGGCTGCAAAAAAAAAAGAACTCGGTAAATGAGCCAAATTCTCACTGAATTTAAAATTTTCTGCGAGGTGTTAGTGGTTTTAATTCTTCTTCAATAGAATACGATGTAAGTTTTGTAAATGTTTGCATTTAGAGGAAAATAGATGATAAAGTATGACACTCCGGTTTCCTCCCACAGTCCAAAACATTCAAATTTGGGGGATTAGGCAAATGGGACACGCAAAATTGAGTGATAATGGATGGTTGTTTGTCTCTATGTGGCCCTGTGATGATGTGATCATTGGCACCAGCAACCCTCATGTGGAGGATAAAGCAGAAGAAGGTCATAAAGCGATGATGAAGATGAATGAATGAATGAATGACTGGACTGCAGCGCCGTTGACGGCTGCTGTCATCCAACAGGAGTCAAATTGCTAAAACCCTCACGGCTTGTGGTCCAGATTCTAAAAGGGTGAGGTGACGACCAGCAGAGGTGGAAAGTAATGAATTACATTACAGTTACTGAGTAAAAAAATGGCTTGAATTAAAGGTAAATTGTCGTTAATTAAGGTCCCTGAGTGAGTGAGAAAGTTAAAGCATACAGTATGTGACCTTTGACCCATGTCGACTGATACGGCACCTCTGACCACCAGCTACCACGAGCTCAGGAACACAGACTTTACATAAATACTGACTCTATACAAAATAGTCTGAGAGTCTGAGCAGGAAGATATTAATGGAATTTAATTAAATGGCTCGCTCACTTGTCTTCTAGCGCTTTATCCTTCACATGAGGGTCTCAGGGGGCGCTGGTGCCAATCACAGGTCGCCAGAGAACTACCTTTTGTTAATTATGTCTGATTTCTTGCCTGTAACGTTCAATAGGTGCCAAAACTCTCTAAAAGGCTTCAGAAAGGTAGTTTGTTTTTTTGGAAGTAGAATACTACTTCCACGTTTTATATACCGTCGAGCCCAGCTGGAAGTGAAATCCACTACTGGATGTTTTAGGAAGGAATGGAATGGAATAGAATGGAATGTAATGTCCCATTTGGGGTGAGGAATGAGTCTGTCAGGAGGGAGCATGGCGAGATGATTACCTGCTGCACACAAACACCAGCCGGTGCCGTTCCCTGCCTCCACACACTGAACAAGTGAGACAAAAGGAGGAAACAGGAGCTGCATTTTCATTTCTTTTTTTGCTTTACTTTCTATTTGCAACAGAGGCGCAGCAATGTTGATTGATTCAGTGGTCAACACGGAGCGGGACGCAGGCCCCGAGGTTGTTCTGTCACTGCTCATAATAAGCTCGGTGTACAAGGACATACACACGAGGCAGGATGAGAATGTGTGCGGATTCAAAGGAGGGGAGATTATAGATTTATGTTTTCTTTCTTTCTTCCTTTGTGTGGCTTTGTTCAGATCTCTGTTCAGTGATGTGACCACAAGTGGACCGCTCTTAACCCACAGTGTGCCGTGACTGCATCCAGGAAACGATGGGTGGTCATGTTCCATTAGCGGTGTGAACCTGAATGTCCTTGGCCACATTGACCGACCACTCAGCTGATGAGGTCTGTGACACGTGCAGGCCGAACATAAGACCATATATAAGGAAATTAGCCGAGAAGTTTGCGATGTGGCTCCGAGTGGACGATGCTCGCTGTCAAACACGCGGCGTGGTGTCCTCTGATATATCGAGTGATTCGCTCAGTGTACGTACTGCACGTTCGAGTTCACCAGTTCAGCGATTCGGCGGCTTAATCTGTGAGAAAATCTGCCTCAGCAAATCCCAGAACAATGCCGGACGTTAGATCGGTGATACAAGACCTAAAAATGTGCAATAAACTCCTAAAACATTGAGAAACGTCTTCAACAGACGTCCATTCAAACAGCAGAGTTGTAAATAAATGACTTCCTGCTCAGAACGTGTTCAGTGGGATTATAAATCAGGTGAGAAGTGGAATCAATTTCCTCATTGACTTCCATTCAAACTGAGTTGTTTTTTTGCAGCCACCGGCACGGCCCCCTGGTGGCTGTTCAATAAATTGATTCTCTCTAGTGAGGCGACCTGTAATTCAGAAGACTGTGTCGCCTTTTTTTAAATAAACAGTCTTTGGCTCAAACGTCCTATTATTCCTGCAAAACAATATTAATTTTTAATCATTTTTAAGTGACTTTCAAAGACTTGAACGTCCTTTTATGTGGTACATGATGTGTTTTTATAGTCTTCAGTTGGAATGCATTGTTTTCTTTCTCATCTCCTAGTTTCTGTGGTTAAAACCCATTCACAGGGATGTGCACGTCTGCAGACGTGTAAATAAGTGATGTAGTTGGTGTTTTTTGGAGCTCAAACACATCTGTGGTTTGCAGAGATGAGAAATGAGAAGATGTGATCCTGGAGTCTCCTTTGTGCATATCGCGATGAAGTGAATAGCGGCTGTAGAGATGAAGTTTGACAGGTAGAAACAACACGTTTGTTCCTCGTGAACCGAAGTAAATGTGCGTGTTTATTTGAGAGTGTGGAACAGAGCAGTGAGATGTGATCACAACTGCACAAACACATGGAGACACATTTTTATACAAGGTCTGACGCACCAACCTACACACACACTCACACGTTTGTACAGCTATCTTAGTGAGGACACTCATGGACATCATGCATCACCCTAAACCTAAACCCTGTTCTAATCCTAACCCTAAAATCAGATCATCACAGACAGCTTCTTGTGGTTTATAATGGCCGCTTTTCCACTACACGGTCCCCGGCGTGACTCGCCTCGGCACGGTACAGGCCGAACTGTAGATCAGTTAAAAAGGACTTAAAAATCCCTGAAAACGTGCGTTAATCTCCAACATTTAACAGAGCACTGCTGAAACCTGTTCAGTCATATTTCAGTTCAGTCAGACAGAGTCATGCAGGAAGCACTGAACTAATCTATTTAATGAACTGACTCTAATGATTCAGTACATCGTACAAGTCACTCATTTGTGTGTCGCGTGTAAAACAAGTCACGGCAGTTTCATGCAGCCGCGCCGTGGCGACTCGGAGGTACGATATCGTAATGGAAAACCAACCGAACCGTGTAGAGTCGAGACGTGCCGGAACCCTGTAGTGGAAAAGTGGCACAAGTTTGGTCCTCGCAAAGATATACATATACAAGAGTACACAGACACACACACACGGTATGCAGGAGCAGTGATCTGCAGTCTCGCCTCGTTTGCACAATTCATTCTGTCCATTTGATCAAAGATGTGTGAGGGTGAGTGTGAGTGTGGGGGTGAGTGTGCAGGGCCTCCTCATAAATAGTGAGTGCATTCCAAAAGGATGAAATCAACAGGACAGGAGCAGGAGGAGGACGACGCGTCTCTTGTTTTTATCACGAGCCAAGATGGGAGACATTCTCCTTCATTATGACTGATGATTTGTTTGTTTACAACCGTCTTATATTGTCATGGTGTTAGACTTCCTCCTGTTAATCATGTCACTGCAATCACCAAAGTCACCAATCACTGAGATCTGGCACATGATGACAAAACAGACATCAGTGGAAAACATGTGAATATGTAAATCCTTCTGTTAATATTCTGTGTGCAAACATTTAATGAGTCACTAACCTTCAAATGCCTCACAAGCACATTTAACTCCCTCTCTTATTACATCATTCTGATGATAATACTCTTCATCTGTGTGTTTAAATGTGGCCGAGCAGAATCAACATTAACATGATTTCACTGAAAAACTATTTCTGACACTACTAATGTGAAGGTCCTGGTCCAGGTCCTGGTCCTGGTTTGCCCTCCAGACATTCCTTCTTGGACTGTTTCCACCTGAGTTAAGAAACACTTTGTCATTTTATGTTCACTTCAACTCAGACAATGAATTGTATCCGCTTGGAGGAGCATTGAGGCACTGAGTGACAAAGCCTGGTTTTAAATCAAACTGCTCGGTACCTTTTTGGGAACAAAAGAGCCTTTTTTTAAAAAAAGATTTTTTTAAAAAAAAGAGTGTCTGTCAACTTGGAGCCGGTTGTGATTGTGTATTTTGTATTTGCTCTTGTTATTTTCAGCTCAGTTGCTACAGTGATTCTAAAATACACTGTGTACATATAAGTGTTACACTTAAGCCATTAAGCGCCAAAAGTGTCTCATTGAAACCCATTCAAAAACTGCAATTTTTGATCTCATAATACATGCATGTTGATTATATCTGGATTTTTGCCTTGAAAGGGATCATGTTTACAACTCTTGGTCAGATCGCCAGCGTTGTTTTTGGGACATATTCGGCATGTGGAGGAAAAAATATGCTATTTCCACTAGATGGCACTGTGACTGTAAAAGTGTTGCTGCTAATCACTGACATATCACCAGGCTGTAATAATTCAACACAAAAAAAAATGTACTTTGCATGTAGTTTATTGAAAATAATTAATATTTTCATTTTCATCTAAAAACATGGTTGTGTCATGACAAATGGCATTTAAAGGGTTGAAATTAGATCGGATGTAGGTGGAAAAAAATCTGCTCAATGAAAGTCAAATACAGCATATAATAAGATATGATATTTTTTATAGCTTGCTTTTAAAAAGCCAATTTTTTGTGCTTAGTTCTATGAGGGTGACTAATATTAGACCCCAACAGAAATGTAAAGTTTCTTCTTATATTCCTTATTATTGTTTTGCCTTGTTATTGTTTGTCTTTCCGCGTTCATGGGCTGACTGATGGTTTATGTAAACGATTAGGTCCTCGGCGCTTATTAATATCCAGTATTAGTCAGCGTCTGTCTGTCATTGCAACTGTGAGGTTCTTACTAATGTGTTTTTTTTCCTATTAATATTCATCATACAGCAGCCGGCACATATGGACTTGTTGACAGCTTGTGTCTGCGTCCGACATCACAGTTTGTCATAAACATAATTAAATAGTTTATATACTGCTTATGAATACTGATGCTGATGCTTAGTTCCAGACAACATGGTAGAGGTGGAGGATATATCTGAGTGGAATTAAGCAAACTGGGAATATGACGCACATGGAAATATGATTTGTTGCTCTGTTACATTTGGAATTAAAGTGACAGCAGCTTACACATAATTAGTTTTACAACATGATGGTTCAAAGCAAGTAATAAATTGTTACCTGGTCACATACAGAAAAAGAGAGGGGGGCTATAATTTAAGGGGACAATTCAATTTAAAGATGAATAGAATATGCATAACCACAAATAGCTTTTCTAAAATTATGGAACAAGCTAAATGTGGAATTAAAACAAACACAAACATAATTGCACAGCGAAACACAGTGGATCTAAGGCCGAGCTGCACTCACAATAACCTCTGTCAGACCAAGGTGTAATTACATCAGACAGTCTGTTGCGCTCTTAGGCCCTTATATTTTGAGTTTTATAGGATTGAGTTTGAACTTTCCCCCTCCATGTTGGTACAAATATCCAAATGTCTGATAAAAGGGGACAACTCCAGTATCCAGTTTAACTGTAAACTGTATTTTTCTTTATGTGACTATAGCCCAATTCAGGCGGGATTAGTTTTACATGAGGAGGTGCGGTAAAGACATCATAACCAGATCTCCTCAGTGATTTTAGTCACTGAAAAAGGTCCCGAACAATTACTCCATGTAAAACTAATCCTACCCGAACAGGGCTACAGATGTCAGCTTAAATTTCAGGTGTAAATTGTCCAACAATAACGTATTATCGATGGTGTATGTGCGGTTTTCACAGCACGTCTGGGATTAAACAAATCACCTGCATATTCAATCATTTAAGGTCATTTAAGGGCCAGGCGCTGGTGTCGGTGGAATATGTGCCTCTGACACACTGTGCTGCGCTCAGCTGTTTGCTCTGCCTGACTCACACACAGAGTACTGTCGATGTTTGTGAATATAGCTGCTCGAGAGACGGGAGCAGGTTGGATATGTAATAATTATCTAAATTTTCATGCTGGAAGAACCACTTAAGCAGAGGTTGAGTGAACACAAAAAACAGCTCCACAAGATACAGTAGATGACCTCCCCTCCTGCAGTCATTATTATAAACATCCACACCTCCTCACACCTCCTCCGAGAGCAGATTACTCTAAACAGAGAAGCTGATGGATGTGGACAGAAGATTATAGGCCACACAGAAAGCTGGTTAATGTTTACAAGATGAGTCTCTCTCATTTGGTTATTCTCTCTCTCTTGCTGCATCAGTTCAGAGGCTGCCACCTCCCCAGGATGCAGACGACATGGAGGGACCATCTATTTTTTTTGGTTCAGCCTACAAGTTCAAGGAGAAGATGGGCGTCCTTCAACGAGAGGATCTCATTTATGAGGGATTTTGCTTTTGTCTTATTGCTTATAGTACAAGAGCTGCAGCTGGATGTGGCACAGGATCACTTGACTAACTAACGTTTGCGTTGAAACCAGGTTCTTCTAGTCCAGGGGTCTACAACCTGCGGCTCTAGAGCCACATCTGGCTCTTCAGCCCTTCTACAGTGAACACCTCTGATTTAGAGATCAAGGTGATAAAGAAAAGTGTTCTAATATTTTGTTCGTCACATCTACTTCAAATGTGATATTGAACCCAAAGATTGCTTAATTTATTACAAAGTGGGTTACTTTAAATTTCATTAATTTGCCACAAACAATAATAATAAAATAAACAATAATGAAATGTCAACAGTTTTCTTTTTGTACTTCAACAAACTATCCTTATTTTGTATGCAGTACATCTGTATAAAAAACTTATATGTGATATTATCTTAATTTTATGGGTCAAATGCGGCTCCAGATTAGGTTTATTTGGGTGAACAGAAAGGGCTCTTTTCATAAGGTTGCAGACCCCTGTTCTATTTTAAAAGTATGTTCTCCAGACGTTCTGTCATTGTTTATCTCCATTATCTCTTCACCAAGCATGCAAAGAATCTTGGGATACACTCAGGCATCCACCACTACTTGAATGCTCATGGATGGAAGCTTGAGGTGCAGATAATGTCGTTAACTCCACGCCCAGAACTGCTGTTCCTTTGATTCTCACCAGCGACTGACAGATGCACGTTCTGCATGACGGGTAATTAAGAGCTTTAAGTTTGTTGAAACGACAGCGGTTCTTGCCTCAAAGAAGGTCTTTGACTAAAAGCTCGGCATATTATAGTGATTTTTGAGTGACTGGGCGAATAGGGACGGGACGGGGTATGGAGAACAGGTAATTAAGTGGTTCCTCAATGGTCGGGCACTGAATTATTGATGAGCATCTTAGACTAACGGTGTGTGGCTATCAATATTTATGTTACATTAATGCTGACTTGTTTGGACTCCAAACTATCCCCTAATGCTGTCCTGGACATTATTTTTTGACGTGGCGTTTGTTTACTGTTCAGTCATCATGGCGGACAAGCACTTAAACGTCAGTCTCTGCTGCTTGTATAAATGAACATTGCTGTTCTATGAACACGTCTTCACTGATTCAGAACTGTCTCGTCTGAACTGAAAACGTGACACAGGTGTTGTATATCTGCTCGTGGTCTCTCTCTTCTGTCTCTACCTCACCTCTGTCCCCCAGTTGTCCTTTCACCACAACCTGTCTGGGCACATGGCCGCACATCTTTGAGTCTGGTTCTGTCGCTGATGCCACTAGCGCTTGTTCGTTGTGTGAATTGTTGGGTTCCTCTGCTCTCTATAATGATGTCTATGTACAGTGTCCGGAGATAATGCGTGTTGTGATTTTGGGTATACAACATACAACACTCGATAGAAGTGAGGCAGTGCAGGAAGTATGGATAAGTATCAATAAATAGTACTGGTTTCAGTTTCGGTTTTGATAAAACCCTAACAAGTGAGCCTTTTCTCCTCTGGATCTTGACCCCTGGATTACTCCTCGTGCCTGATTTGGACTTTTTGTTGTCATGTTTTTTAGCTCTTTGTTCGTGGTCGCCCCTGGTTTTCTATTTTTATTCGTTTCCAGTTTTCTTTTGCATTTCATCCGAGTGCGAGCCCCCAGTTTAACCTCCACTGTGATTGCCTGCCCCGCACTGATGTGATTCACCTGCACTCCACTCTCCCTGCCCTCCCTCCCTGGTGTATTTCCACACTGTGCTCCCCAGTGTCTTTGTCGCATCATCCTGTTCATCGTTCTTCGTTGCCTGTGTTTCAGTTTAAAAGAATTTTCCTGTTAAACGTCTCCTCCTGTCATGGATTATTTTTGCTATCTTAGTGTTCAGTTTAGTTTATTATGACATTTGGGGCCTTCATTTTGTAATTTTTTACATTTTTGGTTGATAAAAAACATGACTATTCTCTTTAGTAAAGATAAGAAAAAGAATCCTCTGATCCCATGTATGGGCATGATCATTTCTCCGTAAGAAAACAAAAAGGCAAACTGTATAATGATATCATTCCAAACAGCCATCACAGTTAAGAGATGGTGATGTCATCATGTTCCCAGGCCTCAGTAATTAGGTTGGTGATTACAGTGTTAACCCCCCCCCCATGATGCAGGAACAACAGCCAAATGTGAGACAATTAGACCCAAAGAGTAACAAACCAGAATGACCTTTTTAAGTATCGTTACATTTTATACACATAAAACCAACAGTGACATTAATCTGCATAATTATTTAGATGTAACATACTGTACATCGCTGCCATGCATTGCATTTCGAGTATGAAACCTCAGCTGGGGGTGGGTGGGGGGAGAAGGTCCCTTTTCCAAATGCTCGGAGCATTTGCAAAGAGCTGTCAGCACTTTATGGGCAAAGAGGTCCAGGTAGTTTGGTTCAAAAATGATTGCACAGTGAAAACCATCCTCACTCCTGTAGCACTCTTCTCTTGGTCGTGCTCACTGTGTCCTGGAAACGGGCAAAAGATGCAAGTTAATTTCTCACATCGCTGGAAACCAAGACTGACGAAAAACCCTGGTGTGCCGTCGCGGTTCACGTCCTTCGCTCTTCGATATAAACATCTGTCACATCCAGCCAAGCAAAATACTTTGTGTATCAATACTCCACTGAAGATTGGGAACAGGCTGAGGTTTTTGGAAGAACCTTGTGAAAAGAAAAGAAAAGAAAAGAAGAAAAAAACTGTATTCCAAATCATCTGGGGCTCAGTTTCTCTAAGCCTCGCTCAAAGTTTAAAAAAACAAACTTTCTGAATCCAGGGGAAAATGTAATTACCGTGAAGCTAAAACAGCCATCACTGAAATGGCCCCGAGCCAAAACTCTTATCCCACTGAGAGCACTGCTGCTCTAACTGGTCAAGCAGTTTGTCCACCGAGTCCTCTTTGTTCTCCAGCTTCAGGTACCGTCTGCCGCCGGCCAGGTCTAACCGAGGCCAGCTCTGGTGAGTCTGCTCCTCCACGGCGTTCACCATCTGCCCCAGAATGTTCACACAAACCTGCGAGCCGGCGTCTCTCCTCGCGCCCACAGGCTGCTGTATGTGATCCTCGGCCCCGGGCGCGCGGAGTCCTCCGTCTAGACGCGCACCAGTTCGGGCTACGTCGTGAGGTTTAGTCCTGTAGCTCATACTGTGGCAGCGCCGCGGCTGAGCGGCCAGGGTGTCCACCTCGTCCACGCCCAGCGTGGACATGGAGCTGGCGGACATCAGGCAGTTGCTGAGTTTGACGAGTGTGGCGCCCTGCCGACTGAAGCGGGCGCCGTCTATGTGCTCGGCGTCAGACCGTGTGTTCAAGTCAGTCATACTGGAGTTGCATGAATTGGAGTGGGAGGACTGCAGGGAAGGTGGAGACTCTGACTTCTGGTGGTGGAGGGCTTCCGTCTGGAGAACAGCTTGCTGGTAGACGCCCTCCATGCTGTCCTCGTGCTCTGTGGTGTGCCGGGTCTGGAGCAGGGGCTCAGAGTGCGCCTGCAGACAGAGGATGTTAAGATGAGCGGCTGGTAAACTGCTCACCCACTGGTAGTGTTTTGCCATCGAGTTGGCGACAGCGATTTCTTTAAGGTCCGCCGAGGGAACCACCGCCGACACGGAGCAGATGACGCTGCGCATCTGGGCCAGAAGCATCTGAGTCTCTCTGTCCCTGTTCTCATACAGGACTGTGTTGGCACATATGAGGATGAAGAGTCCCACACCCATGATGACAGGCCCCAGCAGCTTCATCCGGTCACTGTGGACGAGGCTGGCTGTGGACAAGAGGCCCTTAGCGCCCACACTCCAACCGGACGCCTGCGACTCGGAGACACTCTCCCTGTCCGCAGCTGCCAGAATGGACGACCTGGATATCCGGTAAGGCCAGTAACCCGCCACGGCCAGAGCGGTGCCCACCACCACTACAATGATCCCCAGCACTAGGAAGGCTCCGGGCATGGAGCGGATGCGAAGTCTGCCCCGGATCACGCTGTCCTTCTTCTTTCTGGTCCGCAAGGTGAAGCGAGACCTCCGGCGGCCGGGCGGCGACTCGGGTTTGTCGCCTCGGGTTTTCATGGCGAGCGTCAGATCAGAGCAACGACCCCAGGTCACAACCTGTCTGAGGACTTAATGAGCGAGAGGGCAAGAGTTAATGCAGGGTATCAATATTCATTCAGTCTACACACAGTTAGACAGTGTGATACAACCGTCTTCACATATCAAACATAGAGACACAGAATAAATGTTCTGCTCAGAGCAATATACGCTGCGAAAGAGAGGGATTCTATCGTATCAATGTATACAGTGATGGTTTGGGGTTTGGGCTTATCTTTCAAGTCAGAAAAAAATCAGAACTCTGAGATTAAAGTCAGAATTCTAAGATTAAAGTCAGAAGAAAGTCAGAATTCTGAGATTGAAGTCAGAATTCTTAAAGTCTGAACTCTGAGATTAAAGTCAGAATTCTGAGATTAAAGTCAGAAAAAAATCAGAACTCAGAGATTAAAGTCAGAATTCTGAGATTAAAGTCAGAAAAAAATCAGAACTCTGAGATTAAAGTCAGAATTCTAAGATTAAAGTCAGAAGAAAGTCAGAATTCTGAGATTAAAGTCAGAATTCTTAAAGTCTGAACTCTGAGATTAAAGTCAGAATTCTGAGATTAAAGTCAGAATTCTGAGGAAAAAAAAATCAGAATTCTGAGAAAGCATTCTGCCTTTTTTCCCTGTGCAGGAGACTTAGTGAAGTCCACACCAAAGTCCATTGACAAAAACTGCAATTTTACCCCTGGGCAAACAGGAGTTGTTGAGCCACCGCTGCCTCCATCTGTTTGTCCAAATGTGTTACTCTGTGACTTTGGTGTTGGAAACTCTTCATTTGGACACACCACAGTAACACAAACCTACCAAAGGGGGCAGCAGTGAATCAGCAGCTCTTGTGTCCCCATGACCTAAAAACACAGATTTTCTCCATGGACTTTGGTGTGGAAGAGTGACCTGTTTACAAAGTGACACAAAACCTAATTCTCCTGCTGGAAGAGGCTGTCAAATGGCAAGATAAAGGCTAAAACATATTCTTAAGCTATTTTACACTTATGCTGCAGTATATTGTTTGTGTGTCTGCAGTCTGCCATGTTTTCAGTGAGCGTGTGATTGCCTGTTGTCTTGCAGGAGCTCAGCACAGGGAGAGCACAGAGTACAGCCAGCTGTTTCTGGTCCGCTGACTTCATGTAGGACACTTACACAACCACACATCAAAAAAAACCTGACCAATCCCTGTGATAATGAAGCTGTTAGCAGTGAGATAGCGCTAATGGGGCCTTTTTTCTTTTTGTAGATTTGCGTTTGTACATTTGTCGTTGCAGTTAGGCATCGCCTTCTCTGCCATGTCTGCATTCAAATTCTGCACACACACACACACAGTTTGAAAGAGGGAAAAACAATGTGCATCAAGGCAAGACGCAAGAAAGAAAGAGAAGAAAGACGGGGTGTGAACCCACTGACACGAGCGTGGGACACACACACTATCCGGTTTTTGTGCGTGCGTTAAATACAGAAATGAGATGTGAGCGTGCGCTAAGTAGCCCCGAGGACAGAAGAAGTCACTGATCTCCAGGATCTAGGACGAGCCCTCACTCACTCACTCACTCACTCTTTCATGATTAATCTATGAGTAGATCTGGAGTTACTGAGAACGTGAGCTGAGCATCAACTTTCCTGGTGGAAAGAGGCTGCGACTGAAGCGCCGTCACTTCCAAACAGATTTGTTGTTTATTTCCTTCCCTCCGACTTCAGAGGAATTATCCAAAACCTCCGCCTCAGCGGGTTCGAGAAAATGTCATTTATTGTTGATAAATATAAATAAAATCTATGACCTCTGAGAAGTTAGAAATGACACGTAACGACTGAGGTCTTTCCACTGGACTAAATCCTCCACTTGTCATTTCATTCCTTTCATTCCGTCTCTCTTTCTCCTTTCTCTTGGATCATTACGCTCCTCACAAAGGCTTTGTCAGGGGATTTTTTCGGGGGGGCACAAGCAAAAAGAACCCAATGGCCTCTAAAATGAAACGAAGTAAAGCTCCAAAATTGAAAGTAATGGTCTATTATAAGTAAAGCTATAGGAGCTGGAATACTGAGAGAGCAGCATTTAATTGGCAATAAACAGATTTCAAACAGTTTCTGCTGCGACAAATCAACGGCATGAAAGATTTATATTATTAATAGGGCCTGAACACTCACACAGTGCTGCGAGGAACTACTAGAATTCCTGGAATTGACTGATTTTCTTCTGAAAGGATCACATTTGTGAGGCACTGAACGTTGGGGGATTAATAAAGATAAAGTTTCACCGATTTTCACCAAACTTGCTGGAAACATGTCACAGCACAGGACAAAGAAAAAAGTCCATTGGGACCATGACCTCAACCCTACAGGAAGTCGGCCATTGTGGAATTTGGCATCCATCTTTAGTGATTTGCACACTTTCGTAAAAATGAAAAAACAAAGTCGTCTAGGCGCGATAATCTTTCGTATACTAACATAAAAACTGCGTCAATTTGTACTCGACACAACAAAGATTAAAAGTTACCCAAAAGTCTCATAGATTCAAAAGGGGCGTGACCATGGCAACCGTCGGAATTTCGTCAAATTTCGAACCATTCGCCAGGAAAACAGGAAGTGCCCTGTAACTTTGTCATACACTGACCGAAAACTTTATATGTGACACAAGAGACTCATGAAAACATCAAGTCAAGGGCATAGCGCCACCTGCTGGTAGCACTGCACTGCTTCTTACTATATGTGTGTTACTTTTTTCGTGATTTTAAAAGTAGATGGATTTTTTTCTTAAATATAAACAATCATAAACGTTACATTCAAACCATTGTTGGTGAGTTTACACCGTGCTAATGAGTAAAGACTATCAGCTCCCGATGACTCGCTCTGTGTTTGTCAGTGAGGTAGAGCTTAGATCTCGAGAGACGACTGAAAACACAAAAAAGAAGTGGCTTCTACGACTCAAAAAAACCCGGCTGTTCAGCCGTTTGACGGGACACAGACGCTCCCTCGGGCAGGCCTGATAGTTTTGCTTGACAGCGCCTGTTTTCAAATGAAGGAAGCGGCATAACGTTACATTGTTTCTGTTCACAAAAACCAACAAAAGAGGCAGAGTAACAACAACAACAACAACAACAACAAAAATCAACAAATGTTACGTATTGCAGCTTTATAGATCCATGCAATGTTTTTAACGTACGTTTCAACAAATGGGTCAATATGTCTCCATGGTAACCACACACCTATTGTTACTTTAAACTTGTCGTCCTGACAAATGTGTCCTCCTGGCAGCTCGTTCTATTGTTTCTATATCTGTGTGTTGGATTTGATGTTTACTGAAGAGTCAGACCGTGTGTCAGCTGATCCACAACAAACAGAGCAACAGGGAAAACAAGAAAGCCGAAGGTTCTGGTCCGGTTACACTGTGCAATAAAGTATGACAGTCTCCTCTGCACGATCGATTTGTCCAAAACAAAAAACTTCTTGATGACTCCCTGAAGCCTAAGTGCACTTAATGGGTCATGCGTTGGGGGGGGGGGGGGCTGTCGTCTGGGTCTCCTGTACTCATCTGATTATAAAATAGAATAGAATTTTACTGGGTTTCTCATTAAATTTGTCATTTCAGTGCCCCAACATTTTCAGAACCCCAATCAGGTTTGGGCCCCAGGCAATTTCCCACGTCTGCGTGCCCTGCTCGCACCGCCGCTGCCTCTCCATTGTGTGCTTTGTCTTTAAATAGTTGAAACATAAAAACCAGTATGTCAGGGGTAATCTGGGGAGTGGGATTTTTGGATCTCAGCGTGTGTTCAATTCCTTTCTGGACTAATTAACCAAAAATAAGATTGCAAAGTGATAAAAACTAATTATACTTACTGTGTAGTAAATAGAACAGTACAGTCGGGTATAACGGAGGTGACTTTTGTGGGTTGTTAAACTGTAAAATTGTCCCACGTTACTGAAAAGAATCAGATAAGGTTCCTGCGACAGCTGGCTTTGAGTGGAGCAGGAGGAGCTTTTAGATTAGACGCATAAAAGACATCTTATCTGTCATCGTAACGGGTTAGAAATTACACAGGCCTGTTTACACTATTTATGGTTGTTTACCACGCACAGCTTTTGCTTGTAAATTCACAGACGAACAAACAAACAAACAAACAGGGGGGAAAAACTCTTGCACATGTGCCGCTCGGTCCTCTCCAGCTCCCACACGCTCATAAACAAAAGCGAGGCAGGATGGAAAAACCCGCCTCGAACGCTCGCCTGTTGTAAAGTCCCAAGCATTTTTACAGTTGTTGTAACTGTGCTGACTGTGGAACAGCGTCACAGCTGAGTCATCGCGCTGTCTCTGTCTCACTCACTGTAGTTGGTAATTCTATACGTCTCAGAGCAGAACTCTACACGGTATAAGGTGCACACACACACTGCTGCTGCTGCTCCTTCTTTATCTATTTGAAAACATCAACAGAAGTCTGTCAAAATGAAATCATTCTGTGTGTGTGTCAACAATACGTCTCCGTGGCAACAAAGCCGACTCCCATGTGCCTTGTGATGAAGGTAGATGAGATTCAGCTGAAAAGTTGCTGACATAACTCGACGCCTTGTCAGGCTTGAGTTATGAGAGTCGTCTTCCTGAGGCCGAAGATAAAGTTAAATAAAATTATTATATCACATTATTATATATGGACTGAATTACTGCACAGCAAAAGCACTGAAATGGTTCTTCTTGGTTTGAATTGTGTTTATTTATTCTTTGATATCAACTCGGGCTGCAACTAGTGATTATTCTCTATTATTATTATCTATTAGTCTGACGATTATCTGACTTGTTTGGTCCATGACATGTCGCGAAATGTTGAAAAATATTCATCATCACAAACCAAATATTATTCAGTTAGAATGATTTCTTTGTTAATACGGAGCAAAAAGAAAGAAACCAGAAAATATTCACATCTCAGAAGCTGAAAATGAAGAAAACATGTTTTTAATTATTAAAAAAGTAATAAATCAAATCGATTATATTTGACGTTTGCACATGTCTCGGATCAGAACGGCACATTTTGCTGACTCATTCTTTGCAGATGATGTTAAAAAAAAAATGTTGAGTCATTGTCGGAGGTTCAGTCTCTGTTTGTTATTCAGTTATTAATCTGACGTCCAGGCTGAGAAACACACAGAGAGTCAAGTGGAAGCTGATGAACTCATTTGTATAATAATAAAACAAACCTTTCACTTTGTTAATATGTAAAAGTTACATACTACAGTTTTAAACGCAGCCGCCGTGACAGTGGAGGTCAGATACCGATCTCCTGGACGTGTCAGGCCTCCGCTTTGTTCCAGGTTACTTTCTAATCTAAAATCTCCAAACCGGTAACAGAGTGTTCCTTTCCTGCTGGATGAAGTCACATCACATGCTGTGTGGACACAGACAAACGGTCCACGCTGAGTGAAAACAGTCGGAATTCATGTTTCTCGCCATGACGCGTGAACTGAGAGCCGATCAAAGCAAAATCAAACAACACCGGAGGAATATGTCGACACATTCGCTGACAGCTTCTGATTCTGATATTTGTCCTTTGGAGAATAAATATATCACATAAATACACTTTATCTCGCTTAAATTCTGAGTCTGGTCTCACAAATATGATGTTTTCTGTCGTATCCAAACCGATTTGCTCTCACGGTCCCCCTACAGTTGTTTAACGGTATTGTTTGTTCAAATTGGATCTGTGTTATAGCATTTTATACACATATGATAGACACAAATATCCTAACAGAAGCGACAAAAGAACAATAGTGCTTCAGTTTTTTACGAGGGACGAGAAGACTTCACTAACGCCGGCCTGACACACAACAAGCTCGAACGCTCTCGATCACACATGGGCAACATAAGGCCCTGGGGCCGGATGTGGCCCCCAAAACCAGCTTTATCTGGCCAGAGTAGTCTTCACACGTTACCTCAACTCAAGTGAGAGATCAACGTTGTGGTGACAGAATTGGAGCCGAGATAAACAGTTACTTCTGAATGTTTTGGTTCAATAACAAGAGGGTCGAGTTTGTCTGCGCTTCTTTCAGCTCACGCTAGCGACTAAGACGTTTACCGTAAAGTAGAATGTTGTAGATCTTTGTGACCCAAGAAACCAGAAGCTCCATCGTGGGGCCACTGCAGGTGATTCAGACCTGCTCAGGCTTTGACAGCGGTGACATTCACCCATCCTCTTGTGGAGGAGGAAATCCTAACATCGCGTCACTTTAAAAACTGATGGGTGATGTGAACGCAGCCACACTGGACTGTGATCACCAGCAAGTTTGTGTTCCAGTGGAATCTGCTGCAGCTGAAGATCTGCACTGACCAGGAGAAGCTCGGACACTGTGTGTGTGTGTGTGTGTGTGTCATGTAGAGGCACCACACTGTTCATAAGCCTGAGAGGAACCTGGACTGGAGCCAGATCAGTCCCTGGGAAGCCACAAGTTGTGGATTCGTGATGTGACAACACACACACACACACACACACACACACACACACAGCAGGGTGTGGTGGTGGTGGTGGTGATGAAGAGGTTGGACCAACATCAGGATGAAACATTATTAAAAATCAAACATCAAAAATCACATCTTTGTCTTTCGGGACAGAAATGAAGCGTTCTCAGTCTTTACCTTTAGCGTCGGACAGCCGTTGACTGGCGTGCCGTGCCGTGCCGGACCATCTCCACTGACATAGTGTCTGCTGTGTGGAGGTTACAGACAGACATGGAGCGTGTGAGCTGCATTCCTCAGCGCAGCAGCAGCATCCTCACACACACACACACACACACACACACACACACAGAGAAAGAGAGGTTTGTGGAGGAGAAATCACTGCAGCAGTCCCTCTCTCTCTTTCTCTCTCTCTCTCTCTCTCTCTCTCTCTCTTTCTCCGTCTCTCCCTCTCTCTCTCTCTCTCTCTCTCTCTCTCTCTCTCACTTCTGGAAAACTTGCGTCTGATCCAGATCCAGTTTGAAGACGCAGAACACGCTCATCACAGGGGAAACAACCAAGTGTCCACCACACTGTGCAACTCCACTGCAACAGGAGGGACGACGAGTGGAGACGGAGGACACACACATGCGCGCGCGCGCGTCTTTGTCGTTGTCGTTGTCCAAGTCCGCGTCTCACACCGCGGAGACGTGAACGTCCAGCAGCTCCTCGCTCACTGCGCTCTGTCTGCGGCCACCACACACACACACATACACACACACACACACACACACAGAGAGAGCAGCAAAAGCGTGTTTGTTTTTCAAAATAAAAGTATCCACAGATGCCACTAAAGACAACAACCGCGTCAGTCAGGAAATATCTTAATTCAAACTCAGTAAGTGAAATTACACTTACTCAAATTAAGAGTTCCACTCAGGATTTATCAAAGAAAAACCTATATACGGCTTGTGTCGCCACCTAGTGGCTGACAAGAGGTGTTGCACTGTGTGAGTTAAACAACCAGAAATCAATGGAAGTTGAATGTGCGTGTGTGTACTTGAATGTGTTGACCTTTTCTTACATAAACACTGACCTTGTCAGGACCAGTAGTCCTCATGGAGACCAAAACCTGGTCCTAATGAGGCAGAACCTCATTCCTGAGGAACTGGTTGAGTTTGGGACATTTGAGACCTCTTAATGGCCCCTTTCTAGCATGAACACTGACCGTTTCAGGACCAGTATTCCTCATGGAGACCAGAACCTGGTTCCTAATGAGGCAGAACCTCATTCCTGAGGAACTGGTTAAGTTTGGTGCATTTGTGACCTATTTAGGGACATTTACTAGCATAAACACTGATTGTGTCAGGACCAGTAGTCCTCATGGAGACAATCTAAAATTAAGGATGGTTTATTGACAGAAATAATATCCAAAAAATGAGCTTAACGATTAGGGGGGAAAGTCACAGAATTGACTCTGACAATGATTTTTGTGAATCCACCAGTGTGTAGAATAGTGACACCTTGGGGTGAACATGTATATTGCAACTCACTGCATTCCATGTCTAAGAGACCAATTAATTCTTAATTTTGTGCCTACATTAGTGGAAACATCATTTTAAATAATTAAAGCCACATCAATTTTTAAAACTGGCAAAGGTTTCAAATTGTGATTTGACAACATGACATTATTTAGCCCTTAAATGTATAGCAGTTTCCAAACAAAACTAATTTGTGTTGTCCTTTTTTCTTACTTTTGTATGTACTTTAGATAAGGGACTATCTCTTACGAACATGCTTCAACAGCAGCGTAAACAGACAAACCAGCCGAGTATATCGTATCAGGGGATCATATTTTGAAGAGAAAATTGATTATGTAAATGAAGAGCAGATCTGCCTACACAAACCTGATGGAATAAACCAATGAAGACAAAAAAAAGACAACAGAGGTAGAAATTAGAGAGTGTTGTGAAACATAATTTCTGGTATGCAAAGGCCACCGTGCTTCACTGACTCATGTTGGAAAGGAAGGAGTGAGCCTTTCTTTGTTCAAATCTGCATTCTCACCATTAGATGTCATTTATCTTACACAATAGACCTTTAGGACACAAACGTCAGTTTCCAGAAGTAAAGGGCTGAAAAAAGATCATCTCAAGATTTCATAGACTTGAGCAGGGGAAGATTTTATTAGATGAGCCTGTTTTCCTCAGTGGCTAAATCTGTTTTTATTTGTATTTTTGCTGAAATGCCAGGACAAGCATCAGTGCCTCTGGTTGGTTACCGACAACGGCAGCAATCCTCGCACATCCACACAAAAAAAAAAAAAACATTCTGAACCATCTCTATAACATGTGTTAAATTCACTGTGTTTTGGTTGATCCATAAATAAATCTGAACTCACACATGTGTGTACACTCCTGCTTTATACATATTCATATGACGTAAGACTTTGAGTCCTTAATAAAAATACATGTCAGAAGACAAAAGAAAATAAAAATCCCTCAGGGAGGGTGGGAAGGGGGGTCAAGTCCAGACTAGTGTGGACTCAGTTCAGTCTCAGCAGCTGAGCGGCTCTGGAAGGCTGGATATCAGGTGCTCCTGTTGTGTCGAGAAGTCCGTCGACTGCCACTGACAGTCGATCAGCGCGTCATACAGCTCCTCGCTGTTCTCCATGAACTTCCTGTTGGCCTCGCCGACGTCCACGTCTGGACTGGGTTCTGTGTACAAAGGACGACATAAAGTCATTCAACGGTGTGAAAAGAAGCAAATAATACTGCGTTCCATTTCCATCAGAACTCCAGTTTTTGTATCAGTGTGGCCAACAACGTGCATGCGATCACAACCATATTTGTTCTGGTGTGACATGTGGATGTTCAGTTTTGAATTATACACCTTTAACGTGAGATGTGAGGTGTTTAAACAAAGTAAAACTATCAAACTGATTCAGCCTCAAATCGATACCAACCTTCGAGTCCATCATCCTCAACAGCTTCAGTTTCCTGAAATAAACAGAACAGCTTGTTAGAACAATTTGTGTATTTTAACCTCAGCTGATTGATGGCTGTTTATCAGACAGAGCTCACCTGTGGTGGAGGATACTGGCTGTAATCATACTGCTGATAGTTGTAGCCGTACGCTGCTGCATTTGGGTCGTAACCCCAGGACGAGTAATAACCAGAATACGCCTGCTGCTGGTACTGGCTATACTGGTCATAGTTCTGAGGGTAACTTGAGCTCGACTGCCAAGATTTGTCCGACTGTTGCTGTTGTTGCTGCTGCTGCTGTCGGTTCCTTAAACTCAGAGGGGAAAGAGAACAATCTACTGAACTCTGCCATCACTTTGCTTGTGCTCCAGGCACAAATTGAAGTGTTCACTGTGGGGGGTAAAAAAAAAAGTTTTAAATGGACTCACTTGTTAGCAGCCAGGCTGAGTCTCAGAGGTTTACTGCCCAGTCCCATGGCTCCCTGACATTCATCTAACGCCCGCTTCTGCAGCCGCTCATCTGGGAACTGAACAAACCCACAGCCCCTGCAGAGAGAGACACACACACACACAGATGGTTATTACAGAGCTACTCTATAAGACATAATTTTACTGCATATGTAATACTGTAATAATCTACTTTAAGAAATAATTCTGGTCAGATTAACTTGAAGTCTATCAGAAAATATATTTTCCCTAAATCGTTCAGGCCTTATGTATAATACTCACTTGGAGTTGCCTAAGGTGTCCAGCACTACTTTTCCGCCTCGACAGGTCGGGTAGCGGTTGTAAAAGAACTCGTAAAGCATCCCATCGTCCACCTCAGGAGTTAGATCTCCCACAAATAGAGAATAAAGTTGACTGCAACAAGACAGAAGCATAACAAAAGGTTCAGTAATCAATGTCATGGGCTGTGAGAACATTATTTAAATAACATAGATGGAAAAAGTCACAACTTTGTCATCTTAAGATACTGTACAACACTATGTATTTCAAAATGAAAGTGTTTTGATATGAAACAATGTATAGTTCACAATTAAAAACTTCTTTGGGATTTCTGCTCTGTGGACTCACGTATTGTCTTGTTTCCCAAAGTTGGCTCGGTTTAACTTGAATCTTGTGGGCTACGAGAAAGAGACATAAACAGAGTTTACGAGGTCAGACTCTCCATCAACCAGCATTGGAAAATAGATGACTAACTGTGAGGAGCAAGTTATAGTCTTACCGGATTGGCACCTGGCAGAGACTTTCCATTGATCTTGCGCAGACACCTCTCAGCTGTGGCCTCGTCTGTCATCTCCACAAAGCAGTAACCCAGGGCGCCACTATGTGATGATACACTTTAACATCAGAATAAAATAACTGTAAAAAAAAAGGGACAGCTGCCATTGAATGTGGTGCTCACCCTGTCATCTTGTTTCGGAGGATCCGCACATTGACCACCTGCTCGCCCATGGTGGAGAACGCTCTGATGATGAACTTCTCGTCCATGTAGGTCTCCAGCTGCAGAGCAACAGGAAAGAAAAACATACTGAGAAAAATGCTGATGTAAACAACACTTCTCAAATGTCTTGTTTTGTCCACACACCAAATGTGTGGACATTATTAAGTATTAAGAATTTCTTTGTTATATGGAGCGAATAAAACCAGAAAATAATCACATGTAAGAAGCTTTAGAGCCAGAGAACCTAGTTTTTTAATTATTAAAAAACAAAACAAAAAAAACACTCAAACGGATTACTCGATAACCAAAATATTTAGCCCTAAATCACACAAAATGCATTCAAAAAAAGATTGATGTGGTTTAGGTAGAGAAAAAGTTAAAAAAAAAAAAAAGAAAGAAAAGGAAATAGCCTAAATCGCCATTTTGTGTGTTTTCCCAAACAGAATAATGATTCACAAGATTTCTTCAATGTTCCCTGAAATGTCACAACTCATCTCAGAAACTATACAACTGTTGCATTGAAGTGTATTTTAAGACCAAAACAAGTGAAAACAATCTCTGGGGTTGGATAATTAATTAAAATAACAGTTTGGCGCAGTTATTTAAGGGACTTTTGAATGAGGTTATAGACTGTGCTAATGTCAGGCTAGCTAGCATAGTTGTCGTGCTCAATCGCGGTTGAAAAAAAGTCGCAAACAACTCACGTTTCCCATCCATAACGTGCTCATGACGTCGACGAAGATGTGTACACTCCAAACTGAAGTGAGTGGAGAAGCTGCACACTGTAATTTACACTAAAGCTTCAGACGTGAACACGTTTATTCTGACTCCCGGGGAGACGGTACAGCAACAAAACGTGCTGACGTCACGTTTGGAACTGTACGTCTTCTTCTTCTTCTTCTTTTGCATGACGATGAACGATCGTGTGACGCATTATCGCCACCTACTGTCAACTTATTATATCCTCCCAAAATGCTCGTTATATTTATCATAATTATGACTTAACATGACTTAGTTTCTCACAATTGTAACTTAACATGACTTGGTTTCTCTAAATCAAGACTTAATATGACTTGGTTTATCATAATTATGACATAGTATGACTTAATTTCTCACAATTATGATTTAACATGACTTAATTTCTCACAATTATGACTTAATGACTTGGTTTCTCATATGTATGACTTAATATGACCTCCTTTCTCACAATTATGACTTAATATGATTTAATTTCTCACAATTATGACTTGGTTTGTAATGCATATGACTTAACATGGCTAAGTAAGTCATAATTATGGGGAACTTCCTCATAATTATGAATTAATATGATTAAGTTTCTCATAATTATGAGATAATATGACTTACTTTCTCAGAATTATGACTCGGCCAACCGAATATTCATGTGAGCTTTAAAAAATAATTTATAAGAGAGGAAAAAGAAGAGGACCAGACAATCAAAGTGTGTTCATTGGATTTTTTTATTGACAGTTACTGAAACCACTGGATTTATTCTGGCTCTGAAAACTGTAATTTAATGCACATGTTCCACGACAAACTGTGAATACAGTCAGAGAAAACTTTGGAATAGTCTTCATATCACCTGCACAACTTAGACAAAATAAAAGGCCCAGTTTCTAAATGAATATAATTACTCATCATGACTGACTACTGTACACCCACAGCTGTACATTAAAGAAAGAAAAGAGTTCACCTTTCACCATAATCTCTGTGTTTCATTTTCAAACATAGCTCAGTAAGGTGCTGCTGACTGAATCTCTTTATACCCGCACATCAAACACTCTAACACATGGTTATTATTATGGTATGTTAAGATACACAAGATACACAATCCTCCTGTGCATCACACAGCTACATCCATGGAAACTAGTGGTAGAAAATAATAATGCCACAAAAATAACACACAGGACCGAGACGTTTTACGGCTGTACAGGTTATTAATATGTTGACTTACACACGCGATAGTGGAGAAAATGGTAAAACTGGTTCGACAGTATAGACGACATGGATAAACCCTGAAAACAAATACATAGTAACACCTGCAGATCGACACGACGGGAAGAAAATATTACATTTCTTTTACCATTTTTCTCTTTGTTATATTCCCATACATAGCTCAGTGAGGTGCTGCTGGCTGCATCTTCCACGCCTGCACATCAAAAGTATGTTAGATGCAAATATTGTACTTTTCGATATGGATATTTTGGTGCAGGAGTGTGAGCGGTTTGCAAAACTGACACAATCACAGCAGAGGTGGATGAGATTAAGACACACAGGGACGTTTGCGATGTTGAGGTTTGGGGAAACACTGAGATTTTACACTATTTTTCTGACAATTATTGGATGTAAAGTGTAGTAGTAGTTTATGCAAGAGAAACCGTTCTTTAAAAAGCTGTTATTTGACTTGTGACTGCCCCGGCATCAGCGCTCGTCCACTTCTTTCTTCGTTTACAGATTGGAGTCAAATAGTTAACTAGAGATTTTGTCCTCCGTCTCGTCCCAGTCTCTCCCAACTATTCTGAAACAAGCACAAGGCTGGACCCTGTGAATCACTGACCTATACGACATTATTTTGTTTACAATTTATCAAGCACATGTAGCACTTTGGACTTGAGTGATTGAGAGTTTGAATGTGCTCTGAACTTTGACCTAAAACTGCCATGTTGTTGTTCTCCAAAGTGGATGCACTGAACCACAAATACTCACAACAACAAGAACGGGAAGACATAATTGTGCTCTCTCATTCTCAATATTCGTCAATATTAAACATACCGTACATATGTGCACGTCTGGGAATTTTACAGCTCATTAAGTAATTACAAACAATTAAGGTCACAATTATCTGATAAACATGTACGATTGCGTCGTATCTGTAAAGCTACAATAATCAAAGTTTCATGTAACGCCAAATGTCAGTTTACATTATGATTAAAACTTTTTTCTTTTACTTTATTTCATATTCTTATTCTCTCCGTTTTTTTTGGTTTTAAACATCTCTTTTCTCTCTCGACCACATTTCCAGCAGCAGAAAGCTGTAACATCATCGGTTTCGAGGCAACACATTTGGGGGGGAAAACAATACAATTAATAACGAGGCTTCACAACCCATCATTCAGCTACAACAGCTGCTTTGCACTGCTCTTCTCTGGCTGATTGGATGATGTGTGAGTGATGAAGCACGATATAAAACTGCACGTTATAACATTTGTACTTTTGGTGAAATATCCCGATTCTAGTCTCCGAGTTATGAGGGAAAATACTGCACTGATTTTAAAACCACACGCCCCCCCAATCATCTCCCCATAGGATTTTAAACGTATAAGGTAAATGAGCAGTCGTGAAACTTGTTCCATCGTAGACGGTCTGCATTTCTGAGACGCTAATGCCAACAAATCCAACAAAGCAGCAGCAGCAGCAGCAAACCCCCAGCTAAAGACTCAGTGTGAGGAATGTAAACCACGTCGAGGAGTGTGTGCAGTACCAGAGGAAGGTAACATGTGCTATAGACGACTGAGAGAAAAACCGTAGTGTCTTGACAGAGAGAGTCTGACGGCAGTATGGAGGCAGCAGACGGGTCTCGAGTCCAGACATGAGGCAGGAAATGGTGTCAATGAAGAGGTATATGAGCCTGTGGGACCCAGCTGCTCCTCACACACACACACACACACACACACACACACACACACACACACACACACACACACACACACACACACACACACACACACACACACACATACACACACACATACACACACACACACACACACCATAACTTAGTCCATCTTCTCCTTGTGAACCAGTTTGGGGGCGTCCACAAAGTCTTGGCCGTTGAATAGGATGATGGTGGCCGTGATGGCACTCGCTGCGCCCCAGAACATCACGTAAGCCGCCGTCTCCGTCCACGTGTCGCCTGCGGGGACAAGCAGCAGTCAGTCGAAAAGTTCTACATTCTTTTAAACTGAAAAAGATCACAGTGATGTTCTTGTGGAGCAGAGAGAGGAACCTACCGGCCATGAGGAGACACACGATGCACATGGAAAACGCCACCAGCATAATAATGGGCAGCTGTAAAAAAAAAAAACAACAAACAAACACAAAAACAAAAGCATTATTGTCCGAATTGGACCGAGTGTAACCGTTCACCGCTGCTGCGAACAGAGACACAGACACTGATGGACTGACCGTGAGGAACTTCCAGTCCTTCTGCACACGAAGTGGCGTGGGACAATCGGACTCGTCCACAGCAAAGTTACCCAGAAACAGGTCGATGGAATCCTGAACACAGCACAATCACATTCACATCATGG
This sequence comes from Solea solea, assembly GCF_958295425.1. NCBI lineage: Eukaryota > Metazoa > Chordata > Actinopteri > Pleuronectiformes > Soleidae > Solea > Solea solea. The sequence goes on along the minus strand of NC_081153.1, from coordinate 5,216,593 downwards.
CACGAGCAGGAGACACACACACACACACACACACACACACACACACACACACAGAAGAGTGAATTTCAGCAGAAAAACTAGGCCTATCGAACGTCCAGGTGTATTTTTTAGCAGCAGAATCCTCCTGTGAAACCTTTGGTGCCGCTACATGAAGTAGCCTGGCTTTACAATTCTCCACAGACATGAAAACAAAATGAGAGTATTGTGGGAACTCATTTGACAATGGTTTTAAAAGATAGAGAACATTTCTTTATGATTAAAAGTTACATGCGACAGCAGATCTCTCGGAGCACACCTGTCTGAATCCGTCAGAGAAGTTGTTCTTGTAGTAGCGAATCATGGAGTTCCATCCGTCCATCAGCAGCCCCCATCGGGTCCTCTTCCCCGTCCTGATGGAGGAGACACGACGTCCGGTTAAACAGCGGCCTCATCACACTCATTAGCGAACGTTAGTCGGGCTCGTACGTGTGTGTGATGTTACAGCACTGTACCTTGTGAAGTCTGTTTTCAAAGCTCCAGTTCCTGCGTACTGTACTGCACAAGCGTTGGCATTGTCAGCCCATGCTGGTTAGAGAGCACACACACACACACACACAGGTTAAACACACTAAAAACACACCACACATGCTACACAGTCAACACCGAGACACACCGTTCTTGTAGACCTTCTCGAACTCAACCTGTTCTTCAATCTGCTGGCCCACGTTCAGAACCCCGACTCTCTGTCAATAAACACACACACACACACACACACACGCTGGTCAGTGAGATTCAGGAAGAAGAAGAAGAAGAAGAAGAAGAAGAAACAGGAGGAAGTGGGTGAAGCAATGTTCACACTGCACGACATTCAAACATCTAACTGGTGACAGGGCAGAGGTGTCACACTGTGGCTACAATCATACCACACCTGTTTTTATTCAAAAAGATTCATTTTCACACAAAATAATCTGCTTTCAAGTGCGTCAAAACAAAGATTAAAGCCTGAACTAAACACACACACGTCAAGTAGAGATGTGGCCTATATGCAACACGTGAGGGAGGCTTTTGTGGGTCTCTGCGGAACTCTTCAGCTGCTCAAATGTCTCTTTAAATGCACTTAAGTATACTTAAATAATGCAGTATAATAGTGTAGTAAGAATGAGGCTTTGCTTTGGTTAAAGGGTCTGTTTAAAGTGAATGTTTGTGCCATTCCACTCTTATCTAATTACTGATGACCTTGTGTGGAACATACAGTCCAACAGTCCACGACTTTCGGAGCCTGAAGCAAACAGGGAAGCATTCGCCTCTGAAACCAACATGATTGAGTTTCCTCAGCAGTTGCTCTCACACACCTGCAGCTGTGACTGTAGGGAGCGTCGGGCCAGCAGACTCTGGATGACGTTGGTCCTGTCCAGGCAGTCCATGCAGTTACTGCGGAAGACTCCTCTCTGCTGCGCCACCGTCTTCCCCTCCGAGTTCACCATGAAGTAACTACACACACACACACACACGCAGATGCATGTTAATGCTCTTTTCACCGTAAACAAACACATATCTGATCCCTGGACTGTTACTGGTTAACGTACCTGTATTCTTCTTGTGCCTCACTGACGGCGTCCACTAAGATCTGCAGGCGGTCCCATCGCATGTGGCTGCACTCTTTGTGGAAGTCGAAGGGGAAGTAGCTGAGGACAGAGGAGGGAAAATGTCCTACAGTGAGACTGAGGGGAGGAGATGATCGTCTTTTTCTTCTTTTATGGGGTTTAAATGAACATTATAGTCGTTTTCTGGAGTTTATCAACTACGTACATCACAAGTTCTCTTCCTTAAAATCATTAAATATTTAATAGGAAAAGTAAAAAAATAGACCCCACGTGTGATATTTTTGGTAAATCATCACAGGAAACCGTAGTAATTGGTTAAAATCCACAACTAACATATCAGCAAAGAAGGAAGAAGTGTTAGAAATGAAGAGACTCGACTCGAGGGACACTTACTTGAGCATACCGTTGTTCATCTCCGACACCATCTTGGCAAAAGCCTGTTCTAGAGGCTTCTCTGAGCCCTTCTGATTCACCTGCAAAGACGAGACAACACAATGAATCACAGAGGAGAGGAGAGGGGGGGAGAGGAGGGGAGGGGAGAGGAGAGGAGAGGAGAGGAGAGGAGAGGAGAGGAGAGGAGAGGAGAGGAGAGGAGAGGAGAGGAGAGGAGAGGAGAGGAGAGGAGAGGAGAGGAGAGGAGAGGAGAGGAGAGGAGAGGAGAGGAGAGGAGAGGAGAGAGGATTCTCACCAGGTTGAGGATGGTTTGCTTCCCATAGATGAGCAGCTGAGAGTCAAAATGGCTCTGGAAAGCATCCAACTGTACAAAAGGTTGAAGTGATTAGCATCTAATTTATTTTATTTATTTATTTTACACATTTACAGCTAATGAAAAAAAGGCACATGACACATTCTCTCTTCTCTTACGTGACTGGGGGTTTTGCTGATGATGGGCTTAGGCTTGTATTTGAGGTTGGGCCTCTGACTCCAGTAGAAAGGCATGGAGCCTCGTGTCTGTGGATGTAAAAATACAAAAACAAAACAAAAAAAACCAAGCTGAAAAGTCACTTCCGATAACTCAAATACTGTGATTTTAGGTCAACTTCCTCATTTCTAGAGCTGTCACAGTTAACACAATAATGCACTAACGTAAATTCCTTTAAAAGCCACTAATTCTTACGACACAAGACACAGTCACAAAGAGTGTATTATGATTTTCTACTAATTAAAAACCAGGGGCATTTAGCCGCTCTCCTGCTCTCACACACACCTCTGTGTGTGTCTGCTGCTACGTTTTAATCGCAATTAATAATATAGTTTTGACATCGTTAAAATATCCTCTGCACTCAACAAGATGCTGGGACTTTTCAGTGTGGAGCGATGCATTATTATTAGATTTTTCACAGTAGCAGCTTTGTTGAAAGAATTAGGATTGAGGGTTAAGGGACTACATAGAAACGCTTGAGTGCTTTTATTTCACAGGTACAGAAAGTGTTGATGTGCTGTGAGCAGACACAGCTGCAGTGACGTGTCGAGTCACACTCTCCTCCTTAATGCTGTGGCAGTTGGATTTGATAAAAAAGCCAAATTCACCAAGGTTACCATGCATGTTATCGTGTTCGTCATGACGTAACTATGGAGAATCATAACATTAACCATGATGAAATGTTTAGAATTGACTGAAAACCCTTGTTATTCAGTGTCTTATGTGTTTTAAATCCTTCTTTTGGACCAAAAAGAGGGAGCAGAAGCTAAAAAAAAAAAAAAGATGACGGTTTACAAAGTGACACAGGTTTTTTGTTAATCAGGAGCTATTGGCTGCACCTGTGTTCTCCCACAGCTGAGGGTAATCACCGGCTGGGAGGTGATATATAAGCAGGTCGGAGGTTTCCCTGCTCAGTGGGTTTTGTGTCTCCAGAGGGTCAACACCTTCAGCTGGCTCTCTGATTTAAAGATGGGTTGTTGGGTTTTTAAAATGTATTTTATCCTGTTAGGCATTTATCTCTATGCTCTGTTGGCTTAAACAATGGCATATGTTGAAGTTAAATGGCGGGGGAGCGACACGGGATGGCTCTTAAGATGTTAACAAGTAGCTGAGGGTTGTTTTGGTCTGAGACATGACGGGTCAATCAAAAAAACATCTAATGCTAACAAGCAGAACAGCAGCATATCATACACTGAAAACCTGAACTGTCCCTTTTAAATATATGCACACAAAGAAAGGGGCTCATCTCTCCGTGAGACCAGCTTCACACTCACCTGCACAAATGAAGCCTTTGCTCCCTCGTACAAGACGATCTGCTCGGTCTCCACAAAGTTAGCGGCGTGACCTTCAGAGTCGATGCCTGTGGAGACAGAGGGACACGTTCTTCACCAGTGTCACAGACGCTAAATAAAATGTGACGTGCTGTTGGCACTGCTCTGTTCTCCAGTCGTTCTGAAATAAAGTCATACCTCGGACGTAGTATCTGACTCCGGCGCGGAAGCAGCTTCTCCTGGAAATGAGGATCCACTCAAAGATCTTCCCGTTTATACGGCAGGGCTTGATGACGATGACTGGGGGTCACGAGGGTCAAGGAAACACTTAACCTCAAAATGTTATTATCTCAATCTCAATCGAATCTCACCTCAAGTGAGTCAATGACAAAAATAGGACGAATCATTGGAAGAAGGATACATCCATGGACGACAGGGAGTGCAAACCTGTGAAGCTGCAGGGACACAGACACAAAACATGGTGGTGAAATGAAAATAAAAGCAAAAACAAAACAAGACGGTGGGTCAGCATTAACGTGTTACCTCTGGCTGTGCGGCCAGTTCTCTCAGGAGATTCCCATTCCACACAAACCTCTGATCTGCCTGGAAAAAAAACCACAAGCAACAGCAATGATGCAATAAAGACACCAACAAACAAACATTTTAAAATCACATTTATGTGACCGTACGACGCTGACGTTTATTAAAACTACAGTGCGAGCCGTCAACACTGGGAAGGCTGCCTCAACCCTCGCCGGGTTTACCGCCCATATCTGACAAAACCCTAAACTGACCATGAAGACCGAGGCTGCCGTGGACAACGCTTGTATAACCTGCATTAGCGTCTGGCAACAGGCCAGTTGGCCGGGCCCCACATTGCAATTTAAAGACCTCTGCGAGTGAGCACCTGGTAGACTTCACATCTGTACATGAGAGCAGGCTGCAGAAGACTGCAGTCGTTGGTGCAACACTCTGAAACAGGGACTGTTACTCCCGCATTGGACTTATCTGTCATTATCTAGATCATGAAACACCCTGGACAATCTTATTGTCATCAATTCAAGAAAAAGTGCAGGAAAAAAATGACAGTAGTGTGGACTTGTTTCCCCGAAGTCTCACCCTCTCCAGCAGACTCATCTCCTGGAAGTCGGGGCTGGTGTTGGCGAGCCGCTGCAGCGTGTGCGTCAGGTCGTAATCGGTGCAGAAGTAGAAGCCGTCCGTGGTCAGCACGTTGTTAATCATCGACAGGAAGGTCTTATTCTCCTGTGACTGGAACAGGAATGAAAACAAACTCAGCTTGCAGAAGAAACAAGGAAAAACTCATGACGGTGCAGAGTGTAGGAAAGTGCACACTCGTGTGTCAGGACTTGTCCTGTGTGCGTTAGGGAATCCAGCGTTTCCTGTCCAGATACCTCCAACCATTTATCTTGTACGCAGAAGTTCCAGTGAGCGACTGCCTGGCATAACAGCTGCTGTACACTGTGATTAACTGAACACTGTTTTTTTAAGAATATAAAATATGCTCAATGTTGGAATCATACAGATCCCTCCCATCCATCCAAGTCCTTCACAGTGGATAGAGCGCATATAGAGACAAACAACCATCCACTCTCACACTCACACCTACGGTCAATTTAGAGTGTCCAAATGCCTAATCTCCCTATTGCCATACTGGTTTTTGGACTGTGGGAGGAAACCTGAGAAAAGATCCATTATCATGGCTAAAAAAAATGACCAACCTGTATCTCTGACAAGTGCAGCACCGTCTTCTTGTATGAGATCACTTCAAAGTCCACGACCTTCCACACGGCGTGGCCCAGGAGGCTGCCCACATTCCTCTTCCTGGTGATGACGATCAGGTACATACCTGCGTCAAAAAGTGTTTTTAAACACAACAGCTCTACAGAGTTGCATTTTAATCAAAAAGACCATTTCAGGTTGTGTAAACAAAGTTTTGTTCATGTTGCAGCTGAAGATCCCTCACCTCAACCTTTCCTTCCAAGAGTGTTTGATAACCTTAATACAAAACGAAACTCTAAATATATTTAGATGGTCCATTGTGGTGGGTTGTAAAAACACAGTGGTCCTAATCCTGAAGTGTAAATATGGGATATTGAAAAACAACAATGCACACAATCGGGTGTTTGCATGTGTATACAATATGAAGTATACAGTAACTATTTTAATGTCAGTTTCTGCAAAATGAAAACTAACCCTTGAGGCTGCCTATGATGACGTGCTTCCTACTCTCGAGTTAATAAGACGGAAAAAAATCTCTCACATCCTGGAACACGGCTTCACAGTCCATAAAAAGAATTATTACGCAGTTAGTTCAATTAGTTCAATTGATGAGATGCTTTCCACGTGAAGTGTTAACATCACTGCAGCATTTCATTGTTGCATCACTCTGCTTCACAGATGCTCATAATAATCATTAATTAATAATAATAACACTGTTTACATTATAAAGAACTGAGGCTAAAAGATGTTTAATTTTCCATAAATAACACTTGAGTTAAATTAAGAACAGGCATCAGGAGAAGGAGGATATATTTAAAACCCACACCAACCAAAATAACTCTTTAACAATAACTCTTAACACTTTTTTCTTCTCTCTGGTTGCACAATAAAAGAAAACATACAAAAATGGACATGAATCACAGTATCAGGCCATGACCTGCCTTTTAAAATGTAGTTTAAGCTAGTGTGTGCAGGAATATGTTCATTGTTTCGTTGCCAGGCAACAGTCAAAGTCAGCCTGGCTGCAGAACTGTTTGTGTTAGTGTAGCCAAATAATTGACTGAATAAAAATAAAGAAAACGTAACTACTTAACGTCAACAACAAATTAAAAGCATTTGTTGAACAGTTGAATAAAAGCAATATTAACTTCAAGGTCATCACAGCAACTTTGAAGACGAGTCAGTACTATTTAGGAGGTTTTAGACGAGAAACATCCTCGTTGATAAGTGACGGCCACCGTAGTTCCCTGACACACAACGGCGGCATGGGATGAGAGAAGTCTCACCACTAGTTTGTCACTAATTCTTACAAACTGGGCCATCAATTGGCATTATTCCATCCATCGATTCAACAACAGACATGGAATCATCTCCCTTTAATCTCTATTTTTGGCACGAGACACTGCACTGGCAACACAACGATGCACTAAAAAAAACAACTTACCTGCAACCAGGCGAATGGTTCCCATGATGCCACATATCGGCCTGGTGACGGCTGAGGGAGGGACATCCTTTTTACCTGTCGAGAATAAAAAATATACACTGTAATGAGCGAAAACACAGGTGGTCGTTGTGATACGAGTGGTGCACGAGCATTGAAAAGAGTTTGCGTTACCTGTGAGGGTCATCTCATTAGAAACCCTGTCGATCGCCAGCACAGCATCTGCCCCCTCATCACAGGCCTCGATGAAGAACTTCTCTGGAGTTGTGTGCCTGAGAAATAAAAGAAAAGTAATAATTAAGTTACAAAAGATTACTGTTGTGTGCAGAAAAGAATGTGTGAGTTCAGTTTACGTCACCATTCACTGGCTCTGAATCCAAATAAAAGTGCATGGTGAGCGTTTCCATGACTACATGGATACAGTTATATCAGTGGCTCTGGAAGAGCAACTTTGAGTTTGACCGTGATCTCCGACTTCCTTTTGAATGATTTAGTGATATTACACATCCCTGATGTAAATGCAGTGTGTGGAGGAGCATGTACACCATGTACTGTAATCACAGCACCACTTTTCATGCTCCACTCAAGTGTATAATAAAAGCACATGAAAGCAGAAACAGGAGTGCAGCTCAAATGACTTTTACCTAACACTAAGAACGAGAACTGGACGAGGTACAAGCGAAACGGGAAGTGGAGTCAGTCAGTAAAGAGTTATAATCTCTTTACTTCAGTATTCCTCTGTGTTAAACAGCTTTAAATCCCTGCAACAGAAAGAAAGATGTGATCTCCTGTTGAGCTGCAGTGACGTGTGTAGTGTAGTGAAACACTCAGCTGCTGTAGTAGTGACACACACGGCCACACAAACACTCCATTGTTGGACTCAAGAAATCGAGACCACACTGAACATGTCGGTGCAACGACACCAACAAGTGTTTCTTTAAAAACAAGACAGTGGTGGGGTTAAAATTGTGTAGCCCTAAATAAATGACTTGCTCTAAGCGGCAGAAAAATGGGCCGTCGGCTATATCTAATGTTTTTAGTATCTGACAGTTGACGATGAAATGTCTACAAGGATGCGATGACTACCAAGAAGGTCCCGTGTGTAAGAATAAGTGACATCTACTGGTAAAACTGTAGAAATACAGGAATCGTCCACACCCTACCCTTCCTTTCCCAAACAAATTGGGGGGAAAACTACTGTGAACTTTGCATACCAAGAGACGCAGTCAAACTTTTTTGTTTGCATAGTCCACTCCCACCTCAAAAACGCATGCTCTGGCTGGTTTTGTCTACTTTTCTGCCTCTGTAAAGCAAAGGCCCTTGAATGGTGTGAACTTCATATAAAAAGAATTCATTCTAAGCTACAAAACATAGTCATTTTTGTTTCATTGCAATAAAACTCTTACGGCGGTTCGAGGGTCGCCAGGTCGAGGCTCGTACGACTATACTTGCCGACTATTTCTTCTGTTGTCGAAATGTTTTTTTCGGCTTGTGAACAGGGTTGCATGTTGATGACACAATTTGTGTCATGCGCACGGTGTGTGTTGGGTATACCAGGGCATTAAGGGCCTCCCTCCCTCCCTCAGTGGACTTGTCCCCTCAGTACATTTGCCTGGGGGCCACAAAAGCCCTGGAAACGCCTCTGCGTTCACAGCATATGAGACTGTCATAACAGTGACAGAACCACAGGCGCTATTAACCAGACCAGCAGTGCAGCTTCATGACAGATGAGGGTGTGTCTGGAACTTTCATCAGTCGTGACCAACAATGATCGTGAGTCATGAGCAGAAGAGTAAGAGTAAACAATAGTGAACATTATTGTGACACCTCCACCTCCGAGCTCGGTCTCATCACATCCGGGTATGACAAAAACAACAAAAAAACAACTTAACTTTTAGCCTCTCTGTTCGCACTAAATGGCAACAGGCCTTTTGCACTGACACGAAGGCATGTAACACGCCTCCCGTGCACAACAGTGGCAGAACGCTCTCTTCATAAATGAATGAGTGAACAGTGAAACTTGACTGGTTCTTGCTCTACCAGCCGAACCTGTCAGCGAACTTTAGCCGTTGTGTCATCTGACCTGCTACCATTTCATTCCGCTCACGAGCGTCGCCTCTCGTCGGCCTTGTCACGGACGTGGGGGACGAGACGGCGGGGTTTAAAGAAGACACTCAGATTAGACAGTTTATGTGTACTTACAAATTATATCTCTCGTAGGCGGTCGCCATCTTCGCTCTGTCTCGCTGACCTCAGTGACGACACAGTGGGTTCTGTGCGCGTTGCCAGATACGAGTGGTAGAAGCAACCGGAGAGGGCGTAGCTCTTAAAACGCGGTTTACCCTCCCAGCACAAGTGAACCTGGCACCCATGACACGCGCGAAGGATGCTGGTACTTGACGTTCTCTGACAGCAATATAGCTGCCCTGCTTCTGCACGAGGAAAATACTCGGAATAAGATGTATTTTTATTTATTTCTCAACAAATATGTGCCTCGGACAATTGTTTAGTTTAGCAACTGAATGTATACGTTTCTTGGGAGTCTAATCTAATCTAAAATGTTGTATCTATTACGTATTACTCATATTCTGTGTGTAAAGACTGTAAAAATGTCCAAATCAGATATAAAAGCAGATATACTTTTTACAATGTTAATTTTATCTTTTACAACATAAATAGCCTAGCCTTTGATCTGCACTCATCACTTTTTTTATAAGCCTGTGTCAATAGTTATTTTTGTGCTAAAACTGATATAACCCCATAGGGTTAGGGTTAACTTTTTTAGAAGTCACATTGTTGTATTTGGTGTCAGTGTTGATATATATTTAAAAATAATGTGATTTCAAAGGATTTATACACATGTTATTCCCCTTTACCTTTGTTACGATACACTTTATCTGGATACACCGTGATTGTTTATGTCAGGCAGTAGACAGGACAAAAAGTCAGGCGGTAATCAGGACACCTAAAGCTTCAGGTCCAGTGAAAGGCCCTCCTATATAAACCATGGGCGGACGCTTTACCAGCCTTTCACTCAACATTAATGCGACTATCCACTAGTACGAGGTCACAGTGTCTTAAAAGACTAGTTGCTTCACAGGAAAAGGTAAATTGAATGTTTATAATCTTTTGTTGGTTGGTCATTCGTCTTTAGTATAGGTTTTGTAGGATAAATGTAAATAGAACAGTGGAGTTCCCAGCGCTACTTTTGTGCTGAACACGTGGTGTGGCAGAAAGAAAGCCTGCACTGTAATGGAAGACGTAGAGCTCAGACATTACTTAACGTGTGATATTTGTTCCCTCACCAGGTTGTATAATGAACCCTGTGGTTAAATCTGCAAATTTAATGACTGAATGTCCAAAGATCTGCTGGAGAAACACGTGTGCAGATGGATAAAAATGCTAGCTGAAACAGACGGAACCATATTGGTAAGAAATTCAACTGCAACCAAACTGTACATTTGAATGTAAATTAGTTGCATAAAGTTACCCAGTTTTTGAGATGTTAATAGGTTTCCCTGTAAATGAATAAACACAATGCATGTTTTCAAAATACTTAAGTTTATTTTAACTCTTGAATTTGAATTAAGAACTGTAAAATCAGAACACACCAGGACATCCCCCACTAGATGGGGTAAAGGGAGATTATTTATTGACATTATTGGAATGATTGTGTATGAAAGTGATGCTTTCAAATGCACCAATGGCCTTAATACATAAGGATGACAGCTACAAGGCATAGTAACATACCATACCTAGATAATACTGATTTAAAAACAGAATAAGCATAGTGAGTCAGATCTGGATCTTTTGGCTTTGTAATAGAAATAAGTAACAGAATGAAAACAGTGCGTCCTGGGAGTAAATGTATTTACAAGTTATTTTCTAATCACATTGTGCTTTAAAAACCGTTCTCCAAATCAAAATTGGCACTTAAATGTCACTTTCTTGTTTAGGATTTCACCAATGGACACAGTGACCTCTGGTGGCTCCTTGGTGTCCTGATGGAACAGTCTCATGCCTCTTGAGTCTTTGATTCTACAGTTGTCATCATGAACTGATGGTGAGTGAAAGTGAAAGGCAATTGGTGAAAACTCAACATGCTGCTATGATGATTCACTAGACTAGAGTCTCTGATTTTACAGTGATGCTATTCACAGTGCACTGAGCATGTGTGGAACAGGTCTTTATACAGATGGCACACAGAACTGTTGCTAATCCTCTTTGTTCTCACCAGGTGTTTGCACTTGGCCAACTGGATGGATAAAGGGTTCTCCTCTTGGTAAGTGATTTAAGTCTCTGTCCTGGACGCTTTACCATGTGGGATGATGATTCACTAGACTAGAGTCTCTGACTAAAGCATGAAGATGTCTTCACAGTGCACTGACCACATAACCTCACCAGAGGTTTGCTGCATTTGAGCCCTTTACTGCACATTATGAAGCTCTAAATCACTGCAGGCTGTTGATAAAGAGAAATGACATGGTGGCTTAACTGCCTTGATGAAGTGACACAAAGTTAGCTGTGCAGTAGTGATGCACGGATCAATGCTGTAATCAACTGTTACTGCATGCCTATAATGTAATTTAATGTTTCAGTGAAGAAACTAAAGGTAAATCCAAAACTCACATTTCTGGCAGTGAATGATTCGTCTGATCTTATACCAGTCTTCATTTGAATGCAGTAATTGGGTCAAAACAGCTGCAATAACAATGTGGTCTCTTGACTTTATATGTATATGTTTAACATGGGATTACTGTTCTCCATGCAGCTCATCCACACTGAAGTTGGCGCGATGCAGCTGCGAGTACCTGGGACTTTGCTCATGTAAGTTGTGAATACAAGTATTATTTAACAAGGCCCTTAATTCTTTTGGTCAATGATGATTCATGATTCGGTTCGACTGATGTATACTGAAGTTTACTCGCAGCGCACTGAGACACTCAAAACTGTTAGTCTGAAATGTTTCAGCCAAGAAAAATGCTTAAATTGCTCATTTCTATGTTAATAGGTGTTTGACTGTGGCAGCTGAAGCTTGGATGACAAAGACCATCGAGTACCTGGGACTTTACTCATGTAAGTTGTGAATACAAGTACTATTAACCAAGGCCCTTAATTCTTTTGGTCAATGATGATTCATGATTCGGTTCGACTGATGTATACTGAAGTTTACTCGCAGCGCACTGAGACACTCAAAACTGTCAGTGTCTTGTTTCAGCCAAGAAAAATGCTTAAATTGCTAATTTCCATGTTAATAGGTGTTTGACTGTGGCAGCTGAAGCTTGGATGACACCCAGAGCAGCTGGACATGGTTGCTAAGGTGTTGCGTGCGAAGTTAAGGGATTACCCATGGCCTTGGATGACTGCTGCAGCCTTTAAATCGACTGTTGATCTGAAGGTGCTGGCCGACGCTGGTCACTGACAAGTTGTTGTCCATGGAAATTGAAGCAAGAGAAGATTTTCATCTGTTATATAGATATAAAATTGAGTTCATGCTGGCTCACTTTGTCCTGGCCAACAGTGACACCTGTGAGTTTTCTGCCATGAAAAAGTACTTCAACTGAAAGTTCTGATTTAATAAAATTGCTTATATGCAAACATGGTGTTTGTTTTTTTCTAATGACTATCTAGCGACAATTAGAAGCTGCTAACTATAGATGCTATAACTACTTGACTTGAACTCGTTCATCCTCTTCTAGTTGCATACTTGGGAAATCATGTCTGTAGTGGCAAAAGTACACTTAATTCCAAATCCACTGAACAGTAGTTAACTGTAAGCAGGTTACAATTGGCTTGACTCGTAGGTATTGTTTTATTCATCAAAGGGGTTTGCACATTTATTTCCACTTGTACAGCCAAGTTGCATTTCTATCCAAGTTTCTCGAGGATCAACACATATATTCCCTTGACGATCCAGTTTATGAATGACAATCTATCGATTCCAACAGTAAGACAACACAACCTAAAGTCATGTAGTGACCTGACAGTCAAAAAACCACGTTCACCTAAACTTGGTACAGCTTCTAAAACAGACACATCTGTCAAAGTGCTACATATTTTTCAGTATATATAACAGAAACCCTAACCCCCCCCCCCCCATACACTTCAGTAGTCTTATAGATGTTTCATGAGTCCATTTCACAGACAAGACAGAGCTTCTTGACGGTCTGTCCAGGGGGCTTGATTTTGTTTTGACCAGTACCCTGCAAACAAGTCCCTTTGCATCTGGAATGGTTTTGATGACTTGACCCAAGAATGTGTTTATTAAATAAGATGAAAGGCATCATTTAAAATGGCTGTTGTGTCTCTCCCCCACATAATCGTTTAGTTTGGTCCATGGAGATTAGGTCATGTGGCGTTGCCATTTATAGGTTATTGAATCTCATGATTCTTAGTTGCCTTACATTTATTATACATAAAACAGTTATGGCTCATTGATGCATATTAACCTTGCACACTTTGTACATTGACTTCAGTGAATTAATCTATGCAAATAAATGTAGTCTTTTAAATGTATTCAACATAGAAGTGTATATATGAGCATGTTAAGTGTTTTTATTACAGTATATTTACTTTTTGATTTCAATTTGCATCATGTTTTTTATTGTGAACTGTGTATCCTTCCATATAATAAACACTTTTACTTTAATATCCTCAAATTAAAGTTACTGTGATGGAACATTGTGATATGATTTTAAGAAAAACATTTCTTCCACATGACCAGACTGGGCTTTAATTGGCCCCCAGGTTGTTGTTGTTTTCATGTCCACATGGACAGGAACCCAAAGAATGTGTTGTTTAATTTCAGAAGCAGATGATTTACATGATAAATAATGTTCATTTTCCAGGTTTAATGCTTGAGAGTGCAGGAAAAACTGACAAGACATTTGGAAGGGCATTGGTGAAAATTAAAAGCACACCTACTGTGAAAAATGTAAAGCTAGCTATACAAGGACATCCCTTACAGCAAGCCATCACTTTCTATCATTGAGATGGTGTCATGGAAAATAACATTTCAATGTCTTTACGCCTTTGATCACATACACATTCCTGTAGCTTCATACTAGGCCATTCAACTTTGACCTACAGACTTGCAGCTCTTCCCAGATATCGCTCTCCTAGCATATTTACACCTTTAGTCTAAACACCTAGCAAGCTGAGTTATACCCACACAAAACCTGATTCACAAAGGATCTCAGAGAAACAATCCATTTTTTACATTTGTATTTTGCATAGAGGCCACAGCCAGGAGGGCACTTCCTTATGGTTTTACCAAGCTAGAGGGCACTTTGGGGCACCCCCCACCCTTGCTCCACCTGCACACGCCACTGAGATACTTCTTCCTACAAGTCCTTCAATCTACACTTTTCAAAAAGCTCGTCATCGCAGATCAAAGCTGCTTTGACATTTGTCTGTTTAAACACACAACAGTTCAAACAGTTAGGCTCCAGAGTTTATTAAGAAGTAGCTAAACTTATAAACGCTTTTTTAAATGTCGGTTGTTAACTGTGGTGTGAACAGAACAGAGGACAAACAGAGTTTATTTTGAAGGTTGGGGCGAACACCGGTAGTGAGTCCCCGGGAAACGTTTCAGGTATCGACGGTTGTGTCGTCCTGTCCGGCTTCAGTATCGGTATCATCTATGTGCTCGTCACTCGGTTAGCTGGGAGTGGGAACCGGACTTTTTCTGTCCATCGCGGAAGATAAAACACGCCGGAGTGTTGCCAGGTTGTCAGCGGAATTCTGGCGCTGAGGAACTTCTGCGTGGCGAGTTAAATTTGATGCTAACAAAGAAGCTAGCTGCGGTCTGTCTGTCGGACGGGCAGAGGAAGAACAATTGCTAACGTCACCTAAGGTGAGTTTTTATCCATTCTGCTGTTTATAAATGTAGTTGGTTTTTTTTTAAAGACGCTGAAAACAAACGATACGTTACCAAACAATAAAACGCCCCGCGTTAGCTGCTAATTTTAACTTTTCAGTTTAATGGTTAGCTAAAGTAAGAGAGAAGACATGAGTAGCACAAGCTAGCTGGTACTATTGACTTGGAACATGATGTTAAAAACAATAAACTGTGTCTTTTCTTTTCTTTCATGTGCAGGTGTGAAGACCAGTGGAGCGTGTTTGTATGTGAAGTTATTTTTAGTTCGCAGGTGTTGAAAGCTCGTCAGTTCTAACCTGCTCACTCTTAAATGTTGCATTACTGACAGCTTCATGTGCTGCCAGGTCAAACCAACGACATGTAGACTATACAGTTGACTGTTAAGTCATTGAGGCCGTTAGTGAGTTATGTGAGTGGGGGTCAGCCCTTCAGCTGAACTGCTCAAACACGCCCACAGGTGTGTTCGTGGCCCGTGGACGTCATTTTCCGTGGCTCCAATCCATTTGAACAAGTATTACAACTTCACAACTGCACCAGCAGCACATGCATGCTTTTCCTGTTCGCTCACAGAGCTGTGCTGCCAAGTGTGAATAGAGAATCTTCAGGTTTTTTTTACAGCCCCCAACAAGTGAGAAAAGCATGACAGCTGTGGTAGGGAGAGCACTGGGCTGGGTGTGTTCATGGGGGAGAAGTTCTCGGTCAAAGAAAATTGAAGGGTTTGAAACTGAGGGCCACAAGCAAAGCTACAGCAGTCAAACCACCAGGGGGTGGACCTCTTGGCTATGGGGAGGGTGGAGACGCCAGAATGTCCAAAGTGGTCCGGATGAGCAGTACTGGGAGGCCCAGGAGAGAGTTCAGCCCCTGGAAGTTGAAGAGCTCTTTGCAGGGAAGCAAGACAGCGTGGCACATTCGGAACACGTTTCCAGATGGTGGAATAAATATCTCCCCACTGCTTACTTTTTCTGGCCTAGACAAACAGATCCAAGCACACTAAGACAAAGGAAACACGAAGGCCTGAGTAGAGGTGCATGGGATGATGTTGACGGGGACTTCAGAACACCACCTCCATCTCCTGTCCCTCCTTCCTCTCCCCTGACATCTCCTTTTCGACTCTTTGCGGACAGCTGGAATGTGGAAATCATACCAGAGCACTATGAGGTCTGCTTTAACTTCCTCCGCCATTTGTTTGACCTGTTTGTTGTTGGCTTCCTGTGGACGGTGTCCCCTCCTACCAAGCTGATCCTGGAGGTGTTAGGGGTCCAGGGAGCACTGCGGCTGTGGTTTCATGGCATGGCCATGTTTTTTGTCTCCACGGTTGGGATGGCAGGATTACTGTGGGTGATCCAGGAGTATCTCCCTCAGTTTGCGCTCATCTATGGCATCATACAGGCAGTGGTGATCTCTGTCAGCGTGCGACAGAGTGTACTGATGGATGTGGAAGAAGAAAAGGTTGAAACAGACGAGGGAAAGGAGACCGATGAAATGATTGATAGCTTGGCGCTAAAAGAAACATTTTGCTATGGACAAGGTGAAGACAAGTTAAACTGATGGTAGGTATTTTAATTTCTCTGGTGTCATTAGTAACTTTTCAATGTGAACAAATGTAAATTTTGTTAATATTTACAATGAAATTTGGTGTGATAGAGTGAACGGTTCAATTTCCAGTCAGTCTTACGATGAGATAAAGCTGTTATCGGTGGTAGGGTGAGCCACGCTTTAAAAAACTAGCTTATCTTTTTAAGATTGGTTATTATTGTACCACTTACCTATGTTTTCCCTCCAAGTGAATTTGGACCAGCTTGTTTCTCCATCTGTCTGACTGTATTGTCCTGTGAAACACGTTCAATAATCAACTGAAGAGTTTATTAAGAGGCTTATTTTGTGTGTTTCCCATAGATGCTGACAAGTTCACTGTCTGATGAGCCGCACCAGAGCTCGTCCAGGTGTTTGTCGTCACAGCAGTGTGACCACACAGAGACTGACTTGACATTATTGTATTGCACATTGACTACAAACTCACAGAAGTTGTACTTATGTCACTTTATGTTCACCTCAATTATCTGCAAAGTTTGTCTATATGTGATCAATGTGTCACATCCACATGGACAATTACAGCTATACACAGTTTAGCATTAGAGCGTATACTGCTGTGATAATCATAGTTAGACCTAATGAGGTTGATGAATGTTGAATGAAACATTTGTTAATCTTTAAAAAAAAAAGACAATAATCCACAGTATTAGGGGAAAAACTGCTTTTTATCATGTTTGCGTATAACTGCGCTGACCGTTGCTTACCTGGTTTTGAATATGTGATGCATTCTGAGTGAAAAGAATGATCACAGCCTGTGTTTAGCATCATAACCAGGAGAGAAAAGCAAACCCTTACAAGTTTGTAAGGCAAGAAATGTTCCCGTTCTCTTAAACCTTTAATATACCATTGCGACACAAGTCACAAAACGAATAACAAGCACAGATTAAGACTTAAAATACAACGTTCCTGCCTTTTCTCTAACACCGCACATTTTTAAGGGGTGTGTTTGATACATGAATCAGCTTAATTTGTAGTGCAGTTATTTAATGCATCTTTAAGTAAATAACCGCAATGATGGAAATGACTGTTGTACACTCCAGCAAACAAGGGAAGTGCTCCCACTTAGACTGAGATCTGATAGTTTCTTTGTTTAAACTCCCATGTTCACTTCCTGTGGCCTAAACCGAAGTTAATCTGAAGTTTCCATTATATCTAGTTCTGAAGCTTTAAGATTTTGTGTTCAGCCACCACCTTTTGTTCTTTAAAGGTACAGTTACATTCTCACCTGCCCTGCAAATATTCCTCGCAGCTTTTAGTTAAACGTGACGCGCGTATATCGGACTCATTTAAGCATGTACCTTTCGCTTTGCTTCCCGCTGTGCTTTTCTTAAATCTCGACCTGTGAACTGCTGCAGTTGCCGACGCCAGGAACTCTTGACACTAATTCTCACATTGTGTCATCACATAGTTATGCGCATATGTGGACTGCCTCTGATAATCGTGCTACTTGGTATTTATGGAGGAACTGCATCCAACCTGTGACAACACGTTCCTCTCCTTGTCTGTTTTTTGTTTTTGTTCTTTAGTTGTTAAACGGAGGCGCTGATGTGAACAGATCTTGGCGCGAACAAATTCAAATCTGGAATTGGCATCTAAAACACCTTTTTATCTTGTTTCTCTGAAACCCTTTTCACGTCCTGATAGCCATTGGTAAATAACGCTGTCGTTGAGACCTTTGCAGTGGCTGCTTGTGTATCTGTTGCTAGGTGACTCCGATGTGACGATGTAGTCACTGTTAACAAGGCCGCCTGTTGCTTCCTTTTCAGTGCAAACTTTTCCAGGCTCCAACTTTGCCACATAAAAAAAGACTTGCCTTGTACAATCAACACCTGCTTTGGTCTATGATATCTCAAGACTATGTTTATCTCACCAAGCCTTTTCCGACTGGAAACTTAAGTCTGTAATCTGGTCACTCTCCATGGAGAGAATTTTTAGCGCACAGGAACACAGGAGCTGCCAATCTGCTTCTGATGCAGAATCAACAACTCTGAGGTGCCGTGATTGTAAGATTGCTGATTTTCTCAATGTACTTTGGTGTAGGGAGAGTGAAAGTGTTCCAAACTTGTGAGAAAATGTTGTCTTAACTACAAGAAAAAGCGTTAAACATGTTCTTAAGGTGTCCTAGACTCTAGCTGGGAAAAGACAGCAAAACATCTGAAGTCTGTTGTGGCAACAAAACTGAAATAACAACTCGGTTTATTGATGCTATCTGGACATGAAGAGGATTTTTAACAAATGAGAACAAAGCGTTTGTAGAAACAAATGACATACTCGGTCGAGCATTAAGAGATGAGAAGAGAAAGCTGCAACCACCACTACTGAGCTGCAGATTCACACATCTGTCGCACACGGCGATACTAAAGTTAAGCCATAAAATCTCCTTTAACGCAGCGTTAAAACCTCACATTTTGAGCGTTCGGAATAAAATGTGTGCCTTTTGGAATGGAACGACTAAAAGGGATTGAACAGTTCACTGGAGGAAGAAAGTGTCGGCAGCGCTCGGCTGTGTTCGTTCATTTCACAGGACTAAAAGTGACACTACCATGTGACCTGTGGAGAAAGACAAAAAAGCACATGATCACATCACACTAAAGTTCCTCTAAACACGTAACGTCTCCCACACATGACACTTATTATTGTCGTAGGAGCGACGACACTAACCCGTGTAGAGATTTTAATGTATTAACATGCAATACCAGCAGCACATGTTCCATGTGTTCATTTCTATTAAACACTTGTATGAATTAGCCTTCTGTGCAATGTTGTTTGCTTGAAACATTACCGGTAATGTAGGCCACCCTTTTCTACATTAGTACGCAACCTTTTAATGATTTTATTTTTTTCATGCTTTAAACTTAAAAGATTGAGAGACCAGCAATTAAATTAAAGTGTTTTTACTGCAAAGTGATGTTTTCTACTCAGTGCTCCCTCTGTATGAAACTTATTTGACTTGTACGATTGTTTTAGTGTGTGTGTATATATATGTGTATATATATGTATATATATATATATAATATATTATTAATAAATATATATATATATATATATATATATATACCTCTAGCATAACAGTCTGTGGCTGACAATATTGAAATAGTTGATTTGGGTTTATGATGTGACAAAATGAGGACAGCGCAACAGTGGCTAAATTGAAAGTTAAAGGTGCGATGTGGTTAAATGTTGCAGCTGAATATCCCTCATCTCACCGCTTCCCTTCCAAGTGTATCAGAATCAGTTAGCATCAAAACTCACAAGATGTTTTAAAAACATTGTGGCCTCTGTTGCAGCTCCTGATAAATATAAAAAGCTCATTCTGGGGTACGTTGTGAATAATGATCCGGAATTTTCAAATTGACTTTTTGTTTTCATTTTGAGCTAAAACAAAGGCTGGATGAACTTGTCTTTGATAATTTACTCAGTTTAACAATCACTTCCTCTATCGTATGTAAATTTAATAAACATTGTCACTATGATAAAACATCAGTGTTTACAATATGAAGATGGTCATAAATGGTACTAAAGGAAATAATAAGTGGTTAAATTGAGATTTAACAGATCTAACCGGGTGTTCAGTTCCGAGTACAGTGAAACATGGAAAATTAAAACATGAACAATTATGAGGTTTTGATATTGTCAGCCACAGACTTTGATAGAATGTTTAAGGACCTCAAGCGTTGTTTCTTTATATAGCACCTAACCTCTGTTTCTTGTCTTGTAAAAGGTGACAGTGTCCTCAGCTCTTTTGTTGCCTTTATATTCCTCTTTTGTTTGCTTTTTCCCAGAGCTTATATTGAAGTGATATTAATCCCTTGCAAGTCAAAGGTATTTTTCTATGAGTAATCAGCACAACTGCTGTATCAAGTGCTGGATCACTGTTGCTGAAATGAACCGTGTCCTGCTTCTGTTGCTAAGGAGAAGCGAGCGTGTGTTTGTGTTATTTGAACTGGGACTCAGCTGTGACCCCCTGCCCACTTTGAACCATCACTACACTGAGAGTAATTTCTCCCACTGGCTAAATAAAACCGATAAAACGTTCAGTCTGCTCGTCTTTGTTTTGATTTGTTGCACACACAAAAAAGTAGTACATGAAAGCAAGCAAAGCAAAGTTGCACAGCTATTCTTCTTTAGGACAATGGTTTTTCCTTCATTTATGGCACTTTTCCACTACATAGTCCTGGCTCGGCTCGACTCAGTTCCTTTTCCATTACTGTAGTATCTCTTCAACGTGAGAGGGGTCCTCACTGGACGGCTAGTGTCTTGTAAAACGGTTGCTTTCGATTTACTGAATCATTAGAATCAGTTAATTAAAAAGACCATGCATTTGAAAAGCGGCATTAGGTCCTCGCTAACCATAACTAGTTAATGTGTTGCTCTAACCTTAACCTAACCACAATTCATGCACTACACCAGTTCCTCAGAAATGAGGTTCTGCCTCATCAGGACAAGGTTTTGGTCTCCATGAGGTCTTCTGACAAGGTCAGCGTTTGTGCCAGAAACACAAGAACACACACTGTCTCTGTGTGTGCGCTTATTGCTGTGCAAATGTCTTGAGCCACAATTACACGTTCCCTTAGGTTTGTTGTTTTACCAGAGTTATGACTGTACTGTATAATCATTTATCAATTACTTCATTGAAACACATCCAAAATAGGGAAAATGTGTTATAGTTTTAAATGAACAACAATTACTGGCAAAACTTGTATTTGTTCTGCTATATCATGACGACAAACGCCAGGTTTGTTCAAGACGTGCTTGAACAGTACGTTCACATACTGAAAGCTTGTTACTATGCGAGACCAACCTTCAGTCAACCCAAATGCATGAAACCAACAAATCTGTTGGTGCCCCGAGACTTTTGCACAGTACTATATATACTGTATATATAAAATAAAGAGTGTAAAACACAGTTAATTCACAGTTCAAAACTTTACTTCACGTTAAATCAGCTCTCAAATTATGCTTCATCGTATATACAGAACGGTGCAATTACCAGTACAAGAACAATGTACATATGTAACAATGTCTTTAATGTTTTTAAATGGTACAGAAAAAATAAAGAGTAGCGGCATGAGTGAAGTGAAAGATCGTGTGATCCACAGTCGCAATGTCACAAACCAAAAATGCTCGGACACTGACTGTGGAGGAGGAGGAAGAGGAGGAGCCTGTTGGCTCTCGGTTGAGCAGTTTATCTTATTGTAGCGGTCATGCATCGTCACCTCTCCTGTCTCTGATATAATGTTTGTAGATTTCACTTTTACTGTCATGCAGCTGAATTCAATGGGAGGCGACAGGTGTTTCATCCGACAAGTGCGCGGATGAGTGCGTTAATACTTCACCATACCATCCTCCCTTCTCATTTCACTCATTAACAACATGTGCAAAGAAACAATTCTACAAAACATTCCTCTGATGCCCCAAAAAAAACAAAACAAAAAGGAAAGTAGAAGTCTGATTTCCTGATTGTCCAGTGAACGCTAAAAATTCACCTTCAAAAAGAAAAAACAACAACAATCAAGCAGATGGAAAAAACAGCAGAGGATTTAAATGTTAAAACACCGGCAGCACTCCTGTTAATGAGGCCTCGTCCGATTCTTAAGCCCTCAGAGGCTGAGAGAACAGAGTGGTGTGGACCGTTAAATCAGTCCCAACTGAACACAAAAGAAGCCACGATTTAAGGCCGCGTTCAGACCTGGTGTTAACACACGTGGACACCCACGCCCTTTATGCAAATATACACTCACTCAGTACGTTTACATGCACAGTTTAATAGAGCTAAGGCTGTAGTCAGACTAAGACAGGCAACCGGGACAACTTGCCGGGTTCTGTTTGTTTCGTACCTCGTGTTCTCGTAATTGTCGTATTGTCCGAAGAAATACGCCGCCACTGCATGACTTCCAAAGTCCGATTCCAGTCCGACTACGACGTAGGAATAATCGGACTATGAGTCACATTTTTCAAGTATGTTAGTCCGACTAAGACTAGCTCGATTTTAGTCAGACTAACGTGTTTACATGACATTAAGAAAACCAAATTATTGGACTTTTAACATGCATGTGAACGCACTGAGAGTTAATATTGTGGCAGTGGCTGCAAGTCAATTAACAGATGGCCGTTCGTGCAGCTCAGGAATGATAGCGGCATGCGTCAGAGTAGATAAGAGCGCATTCAGACCTGAACTTAGCACGGATGTGCAGATGTGAATACCAGGTTCTGGTCTTTGTACTGTATGAAAAGCTTTGGGAATCAAACTGGCAGCGTTTGGCCTTTTGACGATTTGAGCAGAACTACAGCATGTCTGCATGTTTTTTTGTTTTTTATTTTTTTTTTTTAAATCACACAAAGATCTCAACACCACCCACATTTCCCACTAAAACACTGCAGTCACACAGCATGATGTTAGTCCGATTCAGTCGTTCCAACACCAGGTTAGAGCAGCATGAACACAGTCACTGTTATGGTGTAATGGTAATTGAATAATTTAACCACCGTCAGCTCTTTAGGCCATTACTGATAATATCACTGTCAGGCTGTTGAGAAATGATTCCAGGAAACCGCTCTGGTTCTGTTTGTCAGAGGACTTGTTTTGTTTAATTTAGCGTCAGAGAAAACGTCTGCAAATATTAGATCATCGTCAACGCATATGACAAATGTGAAAGGTCAAGGTCACCCTGTACCAACAGGTTTTAACTTTGACGTTTACCTGCTATAACTGAGTCTGATCATTCCTCACGTGGCTAATTAAAGGTTTGATGTTCAAACTTAATATTTATCTGTACTGAAAGTATCTGGATGTGAGAGAATTCACCTCTTTGTAGTTGTTGGGTAATTAAGTCATATTCATTAGCCATACAAGAATTTGTGTTCATTCTGTCGTTTATGTTGTTGCCAATTGGGCCGAATTTTGTCATATTCATAAATAACTGGAATTACCTAAATGATTACTTATTTAGGTACGTTTACACAGTTTTGTTTAAATGCAAATGCAGCGACATGCAAAGTTTCATGTATATATAATATTAAGTTTATATTTTATTTAAGTACCGCAGAAAAGTGCAAATTGGGGAGACTATTGATGATTATTGTCGTTAAATACATTTTATCTCAATTAAGCAATTTTGTATCTCATCGGTTATTACGATACGAAGGAAACTGGCCAAGAAAATAAAACCCAACTGCCCTGATTCTTGAAGATCAGCATCTGTCGTCCAATACTGATTTATAGTGCTTAAAACTCGGCAAAGACACAAAACAGATGCTATACTGAGAAGACTCACACTCGCGTGGAGCTTAATAAACATCGTGTGAACTCATCTGACATAGGTTTGTACTGCAAAGTTGCACACGACGGCTTTAAATAATGTGTGTGGTAATAATAATAATAATAATAATAATGTTATTAAACCCGTGTTCAGTCAGTCCCTGTTCTGTTCCAAGCGCTCACATGATGCTGTGTCACTGCTGTTACCCTGACTTACTCAAATATGTACAAGTGTAGAATTAGGCCCAGCAAATGAAAAAGAATTAAAACAAAAAGTAAAGGTCCTGCTTTATATACAGTGAACTGTGCCACTCTGTGCACAGGCAGTCTGGGTCTAATCTAAAGGTGTGTGTGTGTGTGTGTGTGTCCACCACTGCAGACTACGTGCTGCGTTCCACAGACGCGTCATCGTCACAGAGTCCAGTCGCACGAGTCAGAGTATTAAAGCCGATTCAAGTCCAATCATGTCTCACGTCAAACACTCCTTGTTCTAGGAATAAGTCGCCAGGTTTTCACTCATTTCTCCGCAGTACGATCATATCGCGATAATCCTGTCAGACGCTGACGCTTCCACTGATGAAAGGGAAACTGTCAACTGTTTCAGATAATTAATAGCCAACTAATCCATGTTGTGTTGCCATGGCAACATCACCGTACACCATGCACAGCACCACACAGGTACTGAGCGAGTGTTATTGTTTGTTTTCGTTCATTGATGACACGCTGTGCTTCTCTCCATTCTCCCGTTTCATTACATACGAGTGGTACTGCAGGTTTTATTCAGTTCATCTTACCGCTATATTTATATTATATGGTGACAGACATGCTTCATGAGAGGATTTGTAGCAAATTTAATGTCAATGAACAAAGATTTTTTCAGATCACAGCCTAAAATATGAACATATTAAAAAAGTAATGTGTCGATTTAAACAGTGACTGTACATCCCCCTCGCGTGCGATGGACTCTTCTCTAAATTATGTCTACTCCGTTTTTAAGAGGATATTTGGCAGATTAAAGCTGGGGTACGTATAACCAGTGAGAAAGAACTAGAGAGCAGCTCCTCCTTTAAGCTTGCGAGGGTTCAACTAATCATGTGGCAGTTTCGAGGAAGAGAGAGGAAGAGCGCGTTCCTATTGGCTGTGGTTACTAAGCAACTGCATCTCCACATCCCGTCAGTTTAAAGGCCACTATTCCAGCACTGATAACAACTAATGTCTAAAAGAGTTGTCCAACAAATGTAATAATACACCAGTTTCCTCCAGATCCTGCCTACTGCCTTGTGTAATTGAATGCATAGCATGTGTTTAAAATGTGCCAAAAAAAATCATTAGTTTAGTCCTTTTTAGAGTTTTTCATATAGTTCAGAGATGGCACAATACCGCGTATGTTTTCAATTTATAGAACGAACGCAGATAATGATTTTCAATTAAACGCCTCCATATGTTTTGGGCTCGTCTGGAAACAAAAGTGTCCAGATCCCGACAGAGCAGCGGAACAGAGGAATCTCTGACTCGTGACTGGAACACAGCACCAGTCCTGCCTCTACCTCAGTGATGAAACTCAACTTCAAAAAAGAAAAAAGAAACAAGTGCAGTTTTCAAATACACCATAGTTGTGGTGACAAACCACTCACACTCTCGCCTCCACATCTTATGAATTAATGGCTGTGCGAGCCTCCGGAGTTTGGGGGCGCTGTGGTTCCCCCAGACCCTCCCTGTTCGTGGTTTCTCCTGCCGTGGCCCAGGACGCAGTGCGCACTGCCACACCCTTCGTCGTCGTCGTCTCCCTCGCTTTCAGACGATGACTCCCCAAACTGTCTGGGCTTTTCGTAAATACAGCAGCCTGGAAATGAACACACACGATTAGAGTGAGACGCAGGTGATCTAACAGCTACTGCTGATGCTTTCACTGACTCAGTGTGAGCTTCTGTGTCTCAAACTGAAATCAAAGACACAGCCCGACACCCACTTCAAACACGTCTGGTCAGAAATAGTAACTAAAGGAGAGTGTTGAGTAAAAATAGCTTTTCAGCTGCTGTTTGAGTGACACAGAGGGAGAATTATTTATCACCAGCAGTGAAAATGTGTGTGTTGGGACAGTAGAAAATTAAAGTAACAATATTTATGGCGATTTCTTTTAAAACTTGCAAAACTGAACAATTTTTTAATCGACAACTGCAGACAGCAGCATTTATTAGTGCAAAAAAAAAATAAAAGTGACTTTCCAATGAGCTGATGCATGAAGTGCATCTATTACCACCAGGTGGCCGTAGTTGTTGATCCACTGCGGTGGTTTTGAGCACTTTGGCAGGTGTCTGTCTCTTTCCCTGTGCTTATGTCCACCTGTCTGTCCATCCGTGTTAAATAGCTCTATGATCTGACACCTATCGCTGAGTGTTTGCGTTCAGTCACAGACTCTTACAGTAAATGTAGGGGAAAGTTTTCCAGTATCCCACAACACTTTATCCAATCAGGACTCAGAGCTCCACAAAGAGGCGGGCCCTATCTGCTCATGAGGTTAGATTGTTTGTGGGAGGAGAATGTTAACGAAAGCAATCGACCAAAAGTTAACCAAAGCATCTTACTATATGTATTAATGAGATTCCAGCATGTGCTTATGAAGGAAAAGTTCACACTCACACTTTGATGACCTTCTGCCCAGGTGCTCATTGTCAACAGTGTCACTGGACCACTCCACCTTCTTCTCAGTCTTCCTCTTCCTCAGTTTGATCGTCAGGCTTCGTCCCTCCTGTAACATACGACAGGTCGGCTGTGAGATACTGGGTACCACAGGTAAACTGGGCGGTGGGTCAACAAGAACGCCAGCTGAGTCCAAAGCCAACAGGAGCTGTGCCTGAGAAAATTGAATGTGCTCCTCAAAGAATATTAAATACTAAAAACTCCCTTGTCAATAACCAACCACACGAGCTGTGCGATGGAGTTAGATCGTAATTGGTAAGTAATTCAGAATAAACATCGAAGACAGATGATCAACAGCAGGAAACAACCAGGACCAGTTATTGACTAAATGTACTGTTGGTTGGTTTGTTTGTTTATCTGCTTGTGAGCAACATGAGTTACAAGTTTTATTACAATTTCTGAAGATGTAGGTTATAAATCCAAGAAGAAATTCTGATTCCGATTCAGGATTTAAACAAATACAATGATAAACCTTGTGAGGCGGGGAAAGGTATTGATACAGTGAGATTGATTGGTTTGTGCTCTCCAAGAGCCAGTTACTAACTGATGTTATTATTTTTAAATAGTCAGTATTTAAAGTTAAGTGGTTTGGTCACAAAGGCAGGGTTCCACAGATGGAGCCATCATCTATCTAACAGGCTACGGTCTACAAATAGGAATTTTGTTAGATAATGCACTGTCCTTCTCACATCATGTCAACATGTTACAGTCAAAGCAAGACTTGGTTTTCTGTAAAGAAATAATTCCTTGTTTAAATTTACGGTAGAGACCAAAGACCAAACATCCATCTTCTACTGCTTTATCCTCCACATGAGGGTCGCAGGGTCAATCTCAGCTGACACAGGGCGAAAGGCGAGGTACACCCAGGACTATCCTTCCCATATTTTATTGTGGGGATACAATCTGGCGACGTGCACGCAAAGAAACTCTCTATAAACTGACCACAAGCTATCGCTCTGCTATTCGACTTGTCAAAATGCTTCATTCAGAACTCACCACTGCCTGCTTTATTCTCAGGTCAAATGGCCTTCCCTACACACGTAACGTCATAGTATTTATTGGTTTACGCCCATCTATAAAAACTCTCCAAGGACATTCTAATCTAAGCACCACAATTTAACACTGTTTTTAAGTTCCTAAAGACGTATAATACACAAAAACGTCATCAATAATGATACTCAGAAATATGATTAACATATATATGATACAAATTGATATAAAACATTGAATAACATAAGGACAGATGAAATAAAACACTAAACATGCTCATAATTTTACATTGAATACATTTAAAAGTATAAAAATATTGCTCACTGTTCATGACAATAGCTAACGATCATATTTAGTATTATATTCTCTCTATAATCTCACTACAGGTCAAGTTTAGAAGCCTTCTGGTTTAATGTGTTTGATGTTTGTATCTTTTGTTTTCTCGCTCTTCCCTTACCCCTTCCAGTGTTTTCTGGCACTTGCCAAGCCAACACTGTGTAAATAAGAATTTGTTCTTATAGGTTTTGGTTGGTAAAATAAAGGTTGAATTAATTATTATTATATTATTATTATTATTATTATTATTATTATTATTATTATTAATAAATAACCAGTGTCATCAAAAGCACCTGACTAAGCCTGAGTGTTTTCACAACCGAGTTAAAACCTAGACTTGCCATGAAGGTGGTAATATCTGTATTATTACACATACTCAGGACTAATACACGTGCAATGATGACAACACATCACTGACATCCCGACGAGCTCTGACAGCTAAAGAAGCTCAATCTAACTTACACGTTAGGCCTCATCAAGCATTCACTCAGTCATGTGTAGAGCCGTGTAGGGAGTTCAGGATGAGAACATGATGCCTCCTCCACTCCCTTCACTGCTGCACCGCTGTAAGTGTGACACAGTTCCAACACTGGCAGACAAATCAGAGCCCTCCTCCTCCCGCACTTACCTGTTGGGGCGGCGGCGGTGTGCTAGTTTCAACAGTCTCCGTTATCGTCTCACTCGATGTCCCGGGAACCTCCGCCATCCCTGCAGCCGCTTTGCTAACGCTAACGTTAGCGAGCTTTAGGTTGTAGAGCCGGCGTGTGTGTGGAGTGCAGCGTTATGTGACCACAGTCGTCACTTCGATTCTTTTCAAAAAATAGAGCCTGTGCCAAATAAAATAATGGTTGTTGCTGATATGAGGCCAGCGGTGTGTCTGTTCAGCGCATCAGCAAGATATGGCTAACGTGAAGTCAAGCTACCTAGTGAGTGACTTAGCTACACTCCGAAAGGAAGTTGTTTGTTTTCACGTCAAACAAAAAACAAAATACAAAAAGAATTATGACACACCAAAGCCATATGATTACCTCAATAATGACACATTGATTTGTATTAAATACTGTACCAAGTATTAATTCACACAAATAACACACATTTTTAAATGTAATTGCTTACGTGCTTTTATTTTAAAAATTCATGGACAGGTTTGTTTTTTGTGTTTAGCTTGATAGCGGGGGACGATGTTTTCAGACGGACATCGTTTCCGGTTGTCCGTGAGTTATTACAGTCCGTCTGAAATGTCATGTCCTCATGACAAGTATATTAGAAAATATATATACATTATAGCAGCGTAACATGAATTAGCACAACATTTCCACTGCGTTATCAAGTAAAGTAGGATTTAAGACAGCAACACAGACGAAATGGAGCTTCACGGGATTACAATGACGAAGTTAAAATGTCGTGACTGAACTAACAGAGCACTGAGTGTATTGGAAATACAGTAAGTAAATCTAGCTATTTAAAAGAATAATAAAAATAATGCATGTCATCGTAGACAATTACGCTGTTATTGTTTAGCTTCTAATACACTATATCGCGATGACTGTGTCTACTTCCTTGTGACGTGTAGTGATGTGGAGGACAGGTGGTGTCCTCGGGTTGCGGCTGGCAGGCAGAGGAGCAGCCGGACTCTGCTCTAACAAATCACAAAAACCGCCCTCCTCGTCGTCTAAGTCGAACTCTTCTCCTGCACGACCTCGAGCTGAGAAACAAAGGCGCAGACGAGAGCGGGAAGAGGCTATACTGTCAGGTCAACATGGTGTAAGTGAAGCTAAAGTACAATAACACGTACACACTCACGTCAAGTTCATAAGTAAACTGGTGTATAGATAGATGGATAGAATCATTCAAAAATCACCTGACATTTATCACTGGCACAGGTGAGGTATGTTTATTGAAAAGTTTCCCATGCTTTCATGCCACACCCACAGCCATCACAATACCAGTTTACTTAAAATGAAGCACAGCAACAAATGTCATTCTAGTCAATTCTATTTCATTGTTGATACTTTTAAGGCTGAGGATTCGTCAGTGAAATGGAGCGAGAAGGAGGAGACAGTGTACACTGCTCCAACACCTCCTGGGACAAAGAAAGGTTCTTGACTTCCTGTCATGTTGAGCACAGACTTGTCTGCATGTTATGTTTCTCTCTGGATGAAGAAATGTGTTTTCCCCCCCCCTCTTTTACAGACACTACTTTGCCATTCCCACCCTCTTACAGTCCGGGCTATGTGGAGTCCAGCTGGTATCAGTGGTGGGAAAGAGAGGGATTCTTCAGTCCTGAGCGACATGTAAGTTTTATAACAGGAAAACATCAGAGAAGACAATGATGCCTCAAATACTGACATCATTAAAGAAAGGCTGTGTTCAGATCTGGTATTAACATCCATCCTGAGAGGGCTGATTATGAGTGGGAGGGTGTTACGTTGTCTTGTTTACATCTGGGACTGAAATGTGTAGATTAGATTAGAGAAACTGAGAAACAGCAGCCCAGGCACAAGGAGGCATTTATCTGATCAAACAGCTGCATGACCAGGATTTTTATTAGCTTTTGTTTTGTCTTAAATGGTCTTTTAAGACCTGCAGATACTATACTGGATGTGAAAGGACGTACCCTTAGGTTGGATTATTTAGACTTCAATGTGTGAAATAGAAACAGTGTCCATACACACACACACACAAGCTGTGCCTGTCTCTCTCATGTTGTGTTATCTATTCAGGAGAAGTTGCCTCACGCCGTGGATCGGACCTTCTCTCTGTGTATCCCTCCACCAAATGTCACCGGTACTCTGCACCTGGGCCACGCTCTGACTGTGGCTATAGAGGATGCACTGGTTCGATGGTAACTGAACTACAACTGCAGCATCAGTAGTTGCTGGTAAAGATGTGAGTCGCTCAGTCAGGTGATGGAACAGTGATGTGTGAATGTGTGATCATCATCAGGAGGAGGATGCAGGGCTATAGAGTCCTCTGGGTTCCCGGATGTGACCATGCAGGTATCGCAACGCAGGTACGACGACTTCCTCTTCTTGTCGGACCCCATATTTTAATTATGTACATATTGAGGACCTCCACTGAACTTGTTATTATCTGTATTAATGTTTATGGTGTTCATTTCTAGTGTTAAGCTACCACAGAGAAGCTACAAAAAAATTTCTTTCATGAGCCACAGGTTTCTATTTTTCTATCATTTTTATGATTGAATAAGCTGAGGAGATTCTCCCTTCCCTGTATAGTCACATATTTATTATATTTATATTATTATATTTCCTGCAAAATGAATAAAAATAGAAAAAACACATTTCATTATTCAATTAACCACATTGAAACGATAGTAAAATCAACCATTTTTAACATAATTCAGAACAGGATATTTAGTTTTATATTATTTGCCTCTTATATTTTACACACCCATTATTTCTGTATTATTTTCTTTCACTGTCTGTACACAAATCTGGAGAGTCCAAGCAGCCTGGCTTTTAATGAGAGCTCAAATACTGTATTTTGCTAACAAAATTGTCACACATTTGGAGAATTATGTGTTTGAAATTGCTTGTCATGGCTGTATGTGGTAAATCCATTGGCAGTAATGTGGTGTTAACAGCTTTCTATGTTAAAAAGTGTAAAAGTAAAAGTGTAAAATGACTGTGTCAGACTGATACTGTTATCTGTACACACTCAAGATTGTGATATCATTATCGTACACGACTACATTTGATAGGGCGTCACAACGCTGTGGGAGTCCTCGTGGGAGTCTTCTCATTCTGTCTTCTTTATTTATTTGTGTGTGTGTGTGTGTGTGTGTGTGTTAGATGGTGGTGGAGAGAAGACTCCTGCGGGAAGAGGGGAAGCACAGACGGGACTTTACTAGGGAAGAGTTTCTGAGAGAGGTGTGGAAATGGAAGAACGAGTAAGTGTTTGCACACGCTTGTCTGCTCTGACGTGTCAGTGAAGCGTTTTCTTCATTGACACGTCATCACTTGTTTGTTTTGCAGCAAAGGAGAAGAGATCTACCATCAGCTGAGGAGCCTGGGAGCTTCTCTGGACTGGAGCAGAGCCTGTTTCACCATGGATCCTGTAAGACTCTGCATCAACATCACTATTGAACATAAATATTTGAATAAAATAAATATATTGTAAACAGAGAACCCTAAATGGATGTGTTATAATCAATCGATTTTATTTCTGATATCAAAATGGTTCCACGGCTTCATCCTTGCGATTAACTGAGCAGAAAAATCCCTCTGTAACATTTGTACTGTGTGTGTCAGGAGTTCAGCAGAGCTGTGACCGAGGCCTTCGTCAGACTCTGTGACGCTGGCCTCATTCATCGCTCTGAGGGTCTGGTCAACTGGAGCTGTGCGCTGGAATCTGCCATCTCTGACATCGAGGTGATACAGCTTCACATTGAACGTATTAGCGACGGTATACTGTGTGTAACAGAAGGACAGGATAATGTATACATTCCTGATCACTCGCCAGACAAAATGTCACCGTTGCTGTTCTCGTTGACTGTGTTGTCAGGTCGACTCGAAGGAGCTTTGTGGGCAGACCATGTTGTCTGTTCCTGGTTATGAAAACAACGTGGAGTTTGGAACCATGCTAAGCTTTGCTTATCCTTTAGACGGCCACGGTGAGTATCTGTGACTTAATGGACGATGCATGTCCTGCTCTTTCATTATTATGTTATATCATTCTTTTTCTTTGGCCCTGTGTTTTAGATGGAGAAGTGGTGGTGTCCACCACTCGTCCTGAGACCATGTTGGGAGATGTCGCCGTGGCTGTTCACCCCGAAGACCCCCGATATCAGGCCAGTACTAATGTCTGACTGATGTTTACCTGATGAGGGTGGTTGTTGTTTACAGATGATAGATTAAGTGGCAGGAAATGCACCCGGTGTGGTCTTCTGCTTCAAGGTTACTTACTGACCAACAAGCAAGTCACATAGATCCCCTTTCTTCCTTATTCTGATGCTTGGTTTGCACTTCAGCAGCTCGCCTTGACCGTGTCTACATGTGTAAACGCACCATGTGTTGCTGCCATGTGATTGTCTGATTAGATATTTGCATTAACAAGCATAAGAATTGCTGTACCTAATAAAGTGGAATGTGACATTTGGTCCATTTCCAGGCTTTTCATGGGAAACATTGCAGACACCCGTTTACTAACAGACTCCTGCCCGTCATCACGGACGCACTGGTGGACATGGAGCTTGGAACAGGTGAGATCAACACTCACTCTGCCACTTTTCCCTTTTGTCCACCCCCTATGCATGCTGGGTAGTTGCTGTAGCCGCTCTCTTGTAATCAGAGCTCTTTGTATTGTATGTTGTGCAGGTGCAGTGAAGGTGACTCCCGCTCATGACCACACTGACTTCCTGCTGTCACAGAGACACTCGCTGCCACGCCTCACTGTCATCAGAGGAGACGGGACTATGGCGCCCTCCTGTGGACAGTGGCTGGAGGTACGGGAACCACACTGCTGCACTGTAGTTGCCAGATGATGAAGTCCCTGAGGAGATTGTTATTAATGAGCTTCTGTCTGGCCTGCTGCTGTCTCTATTTAAGCTGTTAGAATCACTTTGTGTTGCTCTTTGTGTCTTTTAAGGGAGTGAAGCGATTTGACGCCAGGCAGCTTGTTGTGGATGCGCTGGCGGAGAAGAAGCTGTTCAGAGGGAAGAAGAGTCATGCCATGTCTTTACCTGTCTGCAGGTACAGGAACACACACACACGTATGAACAGCCTAAACAAAGCACTATACCTGACCTTAACCATAACCTAACACTAACCTTAACTTAACCACGATTCAATTCTGTCAAGGTCAGTGTTTATGCCAGAAAAGGTCAAGTTCAAGTACAGGGTTAGTTTACTTTTATTTGTGACCAAAAGACAGTAAAGGCTGCCGAGTTAGTACATTTGCAGCCATGGAAGTTTTTAAAAACGATACTTAACTTTGTGACACTACAGGAAAGTGAGCAGCCTTGGGGAAGGCTTGCACTCTGTGTACACTCAGTGTTTGCTGCTACAGCTTTATTTCTTATGTATAACATTTAATTCACATCTGTTGTTATATTTTTTTTTTACCTGACTGGAAAGCAATTTAGCCAAACTGCAACTCGGACACTAGACAGACTACGTTGTTCCATGATTCCACAGCTGTTGTGCTGAATCCCGATGTTCCTCAAGGGCCCATCATCGTATAATATATTAATGTGATGATACGGTCACTTGGCTCCCCAGGAAGATTGAAAATCTTGAGGCTAAACCAGTTTGAGGAGTGACTACATTCAAATGACCACATCTTCTTCAAATATTTTCAGATTTCAGATGTGTTGGACATTGTTGAAAGCTTAGAAAACACACTTTCATAATCTGTAAATTGCCCAAAATGCCCCTCGGGGCACACATTGTGACTTGATCTGACATTTGTGTTGTTTTGTTTTGTCTGCTTTCTTGTCTTAGCCGTTCAGGAGACGTCATTGAACCTCTTCTAAAGAAGCAGTGGTTCGTCCGTTGTGATGAAATGGCTAAAGAAGCCGTACAGGTGAGCTGGTGGCTTATGTTCGGTTAGTTAGGTTTAGACTACATCATCTCGTCCTGTTACTCTGCATGAAACACATGTGATTTTTGTCTTGCGCTGTCAGGCGGTGGAGGACGGAGAGCTGAAAATCATCCCTCACTTCTACACTAAGACATGGAGGACGTGGCTGTCCAACATCAGGTAGACCGCGCGACACGTGAGGAAGACGCAGTCGGCGTGTGGGTGAATGCGAGGATGTGCCGCTGTTTTTTTTTGGCTTTTGTGTGAAATGGCACCACTCTGATGATGAATGAGCTTTTGTTTCGGTGCATGTTTTCGCCAACAATGTCTCCCACTGTGTGCTTCGCAGCGACTGGTGCGTCTCCAGGCAGCTGTGGTGGGGTCATCAGATCCCTGCTTACCAAGTGGAGCTTCCCAATTGTACCAACACAGAAGAGGTTGGGTCTGTGCATAACATATACTGTATGTTGTAATAATATTAGGTGTGTACTTTAGGGCTGCAACTAACGATTATTTTCATAATCGATTAATCGGTCGATTATTTTCTCGATTAATCGATGAATCGTTTGGTCCAAAAAATATCAGAAAACCTTAAAACATGTTGATCGGTGTTCGTCAGACCTGGACATGATGATGTTCTCAATGTCTTGTTTTGTCCATAAACCAAAATGATTTACTTTGAATGATTTCTTTGTTATCCAGAGCAAAGAAATTAATAAAATATTCACATTGAAGAAGCTTAAACAATCGGAAATCTTGTTTTAATCATGAAAACGTTTCACACCGATTCATCGATTATCAAAATAGTTGTCGATTCATTTAGTAATCGAGTAATAATCGATTCATCGATTAATCATTTCAGCTCTAGTGTACTTGTTTTTGTGACCTCTTTCACACCTTTTTCAGTATAAAAACTGACCATCACTTATCCTCATAGGGACAAAGCCTGGCCCTAACACAGACATAACTGATTCCTGAGGAACTGGTTGGGTTTAGGGCTAAGAGTTTGTGGTTAGGTTAACCTCGCATCGTAGCACGCAGCAACAAACACGTCTAACTTTAATAAACACAGACATGCTGCATACCCCACAGAAAGGTCAGAAACTCGGCTAAAAGATTTTAAAAAACATTCTAATGAAAATCACAGTTAAAGCACCAGTTGGATTAAACCAGCAAGTGTAGAAAACACCGTAACAGTGTAAGCGGCACCGGAGAATCAGTGGGATCATGTTATCTTCACTTTATCTTTGATAACAAGATAATTCTCATAGAGCTTGTAATTGCAGAGATATTTTGGAAAATAGATGTCATTTTTGAACAGGGGCTCCAAATAAGAGGGTCAGGGATGAAGAGGATTAGATTAAGATTAGGGTTAGGCATTAACGGGTTACGGTTAAAGTTAGCGATAACGCTTTGTTTAGGCTGGACGTCAATGAAGACACGCAGACCTGTATGTGTGTGTACTTGTCAAACTTGTAAAAAAACACTTAAAGTGGCATGGACACATTAAAACCTCAGTTTGTTTAAAAACACTTCCCTTAAAGTGGTTGTGCATTACTTTTAAATAAATCTTGTGTCACTGGGCGACATTCCCACGAGGTCAAGACCATCAGAGGCAACAGCAACGCTGCTTGAGTAAAGCGAGACGCCTGCAAACAGGTTAGAGTATGACTGAAAACTTAGAGCAATGAACTCTACTGCTCAAAAAGCCTCGTCATTCAGCAGTTTTATGAGATAAGTGCTTCTTGACCACCACCTGCCCCTGCACTGTGTGCCACACATGCCCCAGTGTCAGGTCTGATAGTGTATTACATTGTCTCTGTTCATAGCTAAGGTCACCAATAGGTATCCACTGCAGCATAAAAAAAAACCCTGATTAGTTCATTTAAAAGCTTTTTATAAAAGTGTAAAACTTTAAATTGGGTTAAAAAGGACCAGTTTGGACAGTGGTGTCATCATCAGGTTGTCATTTAAATTCTCCTGGCTCACACTTTCCTCCAACTATATAATTTATGCGGTTTCAAAATTTTAAATTGAAACAATAATTCATAAATAATATAATTTGTTTGTTTGTGTGTGTGTGTGTGTGTGTGTGTGTGTGTGCGTCGCAGGAGCGGTGGGTTTGGGGACGCAGCGAGGACGAGGCGAGACGGAGAGCGGCTGATAAATATGGAGCGCGGCCTGAATCCATCACTTTGACCCAAGGTGACTCACTCCTTTTACTCCTAATGCTAATGTTATACAATAATATGGGCTGTGATCGCTGTTGCTGCTGTTTCACTGCCTCTACCAGGTGATAAAGTCAGATTTAACCGGCCATTTTAGCTGAAATCGGATAGTTTATCAGCCATTAAAGAAGAGATGTTAAAGAAAATGTCAAGGACGTACTGATTTCAGGATGTTTGAAAGAGGATTTATATGCAGAGCAAGCTATGGAATTTTAAACCTCCATACTGTTGCCAACATTATATTGACTTCTCTGTATTTCTGTAGACTTGTATTGATTGATTTCCCCCTCTTTATTAATCTACCTGCCCAGGGACGGCTGGTGGAAAATAGAACTTTTGCACATCACATTTTCTCCTTGTCTTATCTAAGGTTAATGGTGCGGTGCCTTGTTCCTGTTCACTGAACAATGCGTTCATCAATATAAACATAAATCACGTCACCAGTGTGAGTGACTCATCAAAGTCTGCACCAAAGTCCTCGGAGACGATCGGCAAACGTAGATTACGGGGACACGACGGCTGCCGTTCCGCTGTTGTCTTGTGCTTACAAAGGATTCCAAACAGTGAAGTCACACAAATGACACTTTTATAAACTCACTTGTGGAGGCAGCGAACTGTAAAGTCACTGATTTTCTCTCTGGACTTTGGTTTGGCGGCTGAGTGGTTGCACATTGTGATGCTAATAAGAAGAAGATTTCCTGTTCATATCAAGTATGGAGAGCAGAGTGTAGGAAGTTTTGCCTTCATTGTGTTGCTCTCCTGGCCACTGGGATGCAAGTTTTCAGGGAATTACAATAAATCGGAACACAAAGGAACTGTGTTATTCTGTAGCCAACACAATTAAGAGAAAAGCATTTAGATTTTGACCTAAGCACCTGTGCTCTTACCAGCGTCAAGCTACTGCTGCGCCTTTACAACAGCGACCAGGCAGAAACCTCTACCGACAGGAACGCTGTTTGTAGACGCTTTTAATATTAATATAGACGTTTGTGAGTTTGGTATTTGTTACTTATAGGTGGAT
This sequence comes from Solea solea, assembly GCF_958295425.1. NCBI lineage: Eukaryota > Metazoa > Chordata > Actinopteri > Pleuronectiformes > Soleidae > Solea > Solea solea. The sequence continues at coordinate 5,179,088 of NC_081153.1, read as the reverse complement.
AAACTGAGATATCAAAGTCTAGCAACACACTGGAGTGTTCTTAACTGTCTCTAGCACAAATATTTCAGAGTCACTGAGTCACAAGCTTCAATGTCAATGTCAAATGCTTTATATTATCGGCTGTGTCTGTTAATACTTAAAGGGATAGTTTGGAGTTTTGAACATGAAGTTGTATGACAGAGCGGATGCAACGTGGTTAAATCATTTAAATCATTCGGAGATCTCGCCCCGGTTTTGGAGCAGTGAAAAGTATTTCTCCTCGTCTGTGTAACCTGATGGATTTTCTTCACACGGTTCATCTTCATCAGTTTCATAGTCAGACGTGCTTGTTTGTTTCAATTCCCTCACTCTCTCTGACCAACACCGGGACTTGTGACTTGCTCGGCTGCACGGCGTAGTGATACAGGCCAGAAAATAGTGCCAAGCTATCGATGTGATGTACTGTTGGGCAGAGGTTTTATGTTTGTGGTTTAAAACCCGTTAGTCATTGTGTCCCAAACTCTCTCCCAGAACTCCTTTTCTCGGCTCCAAACCGGAGCCTCGATGAGTGGTTTAACAACGTTGCGTCCACTCTGCTCCTGAGGTCTGTGTCATACAACTTCATGTTGAAAAATCCAAACTATCCCATTAAAAGGTACAGTGTTTAAAATGCAGCCACACCCTTCTTCTTTACCAATCCTTCAGTTAGCATTAGCTTGTCCTAAATGGCAGCCTCCAGAGAGCTCACTCTTCTCCTGATATAGATATAAAAAATAGAAAAGCCCAATTGTGTAGTAATAAAAAAACAACAATTCCTACAATCAGGTGATTATACACCTCTAAGTAACAAGCAGCTTGGAGGGGGAAATGATTTTATGAACACAGTTAGAACGACACACAGTTAACAGCCTCATGCTGTGTTCCTCTCGTGTCAGACCCTGATGTCCTGGATACGTGGTTCTCCTCCGCGCTGTTTCCCTTCGCCATGCTTGGTTGGCCACAGCAGGTAATGCACTTCTTGCCCACTTCCTGTCGTCAGTACAACATCCTCGTCTGACTGTAATGTAACCACAGCCCCATTTCCACCGCAGACCGCTGACATGCGGCGCTATTATCCCAACTCCGTTCTGGAGACGGGCAGCGACCTCATCTTCTTCTGGGTGGCGAGGATGGTTATGCTCGGCAAAGAGCTGACCGGACAGCTGCCCTTCAAACAGGTAGTTTATGAGGAAACCAAACACTATAGTTGAATCACACTGTTGGCCAGAGCTGTTCTTTATTTCTTTCTCTCCCCCGTCCTGTGCCTGTCAGGTTCTTTTCCACTCTCTGGTGAGAGATAAACACGGCCGGAAAATGAGCAAATCTCTGGGAAACGTCATTGACCCGTTAGATGTCATACATGGAGTCTCTCTGGAGGTAGGTGACACAGTCCAGTAGCCACATCACACATCACTGTCCAAGGATCTCTGGTTCCCTGTCAGCTTTAGCCAACAGAAACACACATTTCCTACCCTGTCAGTCATTGAAAATGTAGGAATAACTGTAAGATAAGGCTGAAACGATGACTCGATGAATTGATCGAAGCGATTTTTAAAGATTTTAAACCAGTTTCTCTGATTTTTCAGCTTCTTTAATGTGAATATTTTCTGGTTTATTTGCTCCATAAAATGAAAAAAGAAATCATTCAAACTGTGTCATTTTGGTTTGTGGACAAAACAAAGTGCAGCTTTATAAACATCATTGGCATCCATTTTGCATCCTTCTGTGTTTTCCAACTCTTGCCATTGGGGAAAAAGCCGTTGCGACCTTTACTTCTGTGATTGGCCCCTCACTCGTCACACAGTCGTTTCCTCTTCCTCACGTCCTTCAACAACGCTTTTTCTCTGCTTCTTTATCGCCAGCTCTGCCATAATGAACGTCTAAATTATCACTATAATCTGGTACCTTGGTGGGAGGCGTGTACACTAAGTGTAGCTCCCTAAAGTCATTTGTGTTTCTCGTAAGACCTCCATATTTCGCGTCGGCAGCCGTGATCTTTGCAAGGCAGGGTTTCACAACAAGCCGTTTTTACCATCACAGTGACTCTGCTGCTGTTACATTAGGGTAAAAATCCTCCATAGTCCTCCAGTGTGGAGCAGAATTGACTTTTTTAGGAAAAGTTATCCCTTGAATATAAAAAAGGGGAAAATGATGTTGTTAATTCAGAATAACCAGAGCTTTGTACACTTCCAAACTCCTGTGAGTTTTTAATCATGTTTGAATTAAATAAAAAGAACTTTGGATTTAACTGAAAAGTGGAGTAAATGTGAGGTTTATTCTGGGTTGTTCAGTTGCACGGTGACAGTTCAGCTGATCGCAGGAAGCCGGAAACAGCCGATTTAGACCGATGTCTGCCGTGTTTCCCCTCAACACTTTTACTCTGCTGTGAAACTCTTTTATCTTTGTTTTTCCTCCCAGAGACTCCAGGAGAAAGTGATGGAAGGGAACCTTGACCCCAGAGAGCGGCTGGTAGCCATGGAAGCGCAGGTCAGCTCCTCTCCCCCCTTTCATCTGCACTTTGTTTGTGGCTTGACTGAGCACACACTCGTTATTACTTCCTGCCCTTATCTGTCGGCTCCATCTGCTTCCCCGCAGAGGAAGGACTTCCCCCAGGGAATCCCTCAGTGTGGGACGGACGCGCTGAGATTTGCCCTCTGCTCTCACAAGATGCAGGGTGAGTGGCTCTCACCTCTGCTCACGTTACCTGACAAGAAAGAGCAACTGTCACGGGTGAATGGCTGTAGAGCTGTGTGGCAGGAAGAGGAGATGGTTTGCTTTAACTCGACTGACAGAGAGAGAGATAAGTTATGAGGGACTCGCGTGTTCTGCCACTCACTGGTTTTTCCCTGTTTTAGTTTTTGTTCCTCTTTTTATTGATATTTATACATAGGGAGATACATAAATACTGTACCATTCAACAGCCTAGTATTGATCGAACTTGTATGCAGTCACTTATATTACATGCATCACTTACGTATTAAAACTACATATTTACATACTGTATTAATTAAGACAAAACAGTATGATACATAAGTAAATGGGAAAAATAAATATATAAATCAGGTTATACACAATACAAAACAGGATCAGTCGTATACTACGCCAATTTTAGTGACATCTTATTTCTCTGTATAACTTAAAAAAAGGTTTCCATGTTCCTCTTGTAGAATGCTTATCTTCTCTAACACCAAGTGGTGTTGAGAATCTTAAAGGTTGGGGGAAGGATCTCCTTCCACTTAAAGAGTATTAATCGCCGAGCTATGAGATGCAAAAGCTATCATATTCTTTGCCCGGTGGTTAAGGTGAGCGTCTTGTGCAGTGATGGCAGAAGGTTCTATAGGTACTTGTGACACATCTGAAAAAGTTTTAAATATTGACTCCAGAAATTGTCTCGTTTTGAACAATGCCAGAACATACAGTATGCGAGAGGGTGGCTGGCATTAGCCTGCACCGATGCTCGGTGTGAACTTTAACTGTTTTTCCCCATTTTGTATAAAAATGGGCATCTGATTCATTCAGATAATGTTTTGGCTTCATTTGGCTCATGAATGTGTCCAGAGGATTTGACGTGATTGCAGTTGGGCTGCTGGGATGAGTGTAATGAGATTCCAAACATGAAATATACAGCTGGACACTTTTTAAATGTACACCTGTGGATTTTAATCTTTTATTTATGTTTCTAAATGCCTAAGCACTGGACAATTACTTTTGTGTGCTCTGAAAGTAATTCTTTTAAATTACGGATTCATTTGTCTTTCATTTTTACTTAATTCAAACAATAATTTGTTCAGTCGTAAAAAATTGTACATCAGTTTTTCCCCAAACCTTTAAAACAAATGACCAAAGAGAGTTATAAAAGGAAGGAAGGAGGAGGAAAAGGACATTTTAACTTTTTATTGAAAACAAAAAGACAAAACACCCAAACTGATTCATCAACTACTAAAAGATTAAAGGGGCAACGGAGAACTTTGCTGTAGAAACGCAGCAGTAGCAAAAGGCCGGTAAGAAAACTGGTATTTTTCCTCAGCGTCAAAGTGGTCCTGTGTCATAATTAACTAAAAGTTTCTGTGTTGTTTTGGATGCAGTAATAATGTAGTTTCTTTGTGCTGTAAAATATGGTCGGTGTAGTTTTTCTGTCACCGTCACACTGTGTGGATTCAGTTTTAACATCTTAATGACACGTCATTTCCGGCTTTAATTACTCGAGCACTTTTTATCGATCATTATTGATTGTCTACTTCAACTCTGGCAAGTTACTGTGGCAGCTATTTGATCCTTTGTTGTGACAATTACAAGGCAAACAGTTACAGGTGAGTCCGTCAGGACTGTGCGTTCCCAAGTTTGTGATCGTCTGACGGCATCGAACTGGACGACTCCGTATTGAATTGTGTCAAAAAAAAAACACTGTGTCCTTGCTAATGTGAACAGTGAGTGAATGAATGGATGAGTGCGACTCTTTAGTTGGCACGTGGTGTAATTGTTAATCTTATTTTTTTTTACTAATTTGCTAAATGGATGTTTCTTTGTTTGACCTCCGTTTCACATCAATCCAGTTCTAGAAATTGTCGGGTCAGCAGCACTCCCTCAATTCCTTTAAGTGTGTACAACTCATGAGGGGGTGAGGTGGAGGTCCATCTGCATCCTTCTCTAAAATACGTATTGCTGAACTATTCACCCATTTGCTTCTTTCTCAGGAGAAGACATCAGTCTGTCCGTCTCTCGGGTCCTGAGCTGCAGATACTTCTGCAATAAAATGTGGCAGACAGTCAGATACACACTGGGAGTACTGGGAGATGCCACAGCTCCAGTGGGATCACTGGAACAGGTACAGCACACAATTCCTTTTGCATATATGATGTCAAAGGGTAAATTTGTCCTCATGTGTTAAAGATATTATATAAAGCAAATAAGGATTATTTAATCCGAAAAATATCAGAAAACTGTCAAATGTTGATCACTTTTTCCCAAACCTCAAACTGAGGATGTTCTCTAATGTTTGGTTTTGTCCACATATTAAAATATTCAACGTTCTGTTTCTGATTAATTGCTGCAGCCTTGTAATAGAGCAGTGTTATATTTTAGAACAGACAGTCTCTCTCTCTCTCTCTCTCGCTGCCGTCCTCCACAGTCATTCCATCTGCTTGGATTTGGCTGCAATTCTGCTGAATTGCTTTGTTCCACAAAACTTCCCTTTGTGATGCAAAACAGGAAAACAGAGCTGTTCCTCAAAGCAACAGTTTTCTGTCGTCTGATTACGACAGACTCCGGGAGGGAAGGATTCACTTTAAGTACAAAAAATAGAGCTTTGAATAAGGCCCAACACATTTTAATTAACACAATATATCATAAAAATGAGACGCTTAATTTCCTGAGTAGTTTTCTAAAGGCGACCAGTCCAAAATGATGCATTCTGACGACATCATTGATATGCTGCGTCCTTAAAGTTAACTATGAAAATCAAAACGTGCAGGATAAAGAAGAAAGAAAATACAGTCAAACGGGATATCAAGGTCATATTTTGGTACCAACCAAGAACAAAGAGTGAGGTTCGATATATCATACGATATCACGCACTCTTCCAGAATCTGGAAAACGTGTTTTTTTCCCTTTTCCAATATTTTCAGACGACCCCCCTGAGCCCCATGGACCGCTGGATCTGCTCCAGACTCTACAGCACAGTCTCACAGTGCGAGCAGGCGTTCGAAAGCTACGAGCTCCACGCCGTCACGTCTGCCCTGTACGACTTCTGGCTCCACAGCCTGTGTGACGTCTACATGGTGAGGAGAGACAAGATCCATGTTTGTTTCAGTCGTATCTGACGAATTTGAGCACGATTTTTAAGTGTGAATTCAGCGGTATTTGGTAATAAGATACCACTTTTGACAATAGATGATCATCTTTATAATCTGTAAACCACCCAACCCTAGTTTGTTTGTGTGGATGCTGCAACCTGGGAGCATTTATGAAGGTACAGCAGTATCGCAGATCAAATCTGCTAAATGAACAGGTTTTTTTTGATAAAGAATAGCTGTTTTGCTGTTAATACCTGAAATAAGCTCTTTGGGAATGGTTATTTTACAGTTCTGTCAGATACTACATTTACTACATCTACTTTTACTTTTAAAATTTTTTCGGGTGTCTGATTTAAGACAAATATACTCAGTTTTAGGTCACGTTTTGAATTGACTGCCGATCATTATTCTTAGAGTTGGCAAAGTGGGAGGGAATTTGGCTCGAAAACGTAGGACTGCTGGTTCAAATTCTGGATAAGTGGAGGGCTGGTGGGTCAAGGGTGCATTAAAGTAAAATTCACCATCACTGATTGGTTGAGTTGTTTTTACAGGGTTTTAAAATTCTGATTTTAATACATTATAGTCTTGCAGTTTCTAGATTTAAGAATTATTTCTGCAAAACAATAACATTTAAATAAATCTAAGGATATTAGGTTCATTTTGGGTAGGGCTGTTTTTACAGTGAGTACACAAAACCTGAGCTTTCCCCTTAAAGGTAATTAAAGTCTGTATATGAGTGAAGCTGACAGCAGTTATCCCTGTGTTTGTCATTTCCTTGGCTCTGTGTGTGTCTTGCAGGAGTATGTGAAGCCTGTGCTGCTCCAGCAGCAGGATGGCGGGGGCTCCGTGGTCCAGCCTGGCACAGAGTGCAGCGACAGCGCGAGGCAGGCGGCCCGCAGTGTCCTCCATCACTGTGTGTCTGTGTCTCTGGCTTTGCTCTCCCCCTTCATGCCCTTCATCACTGAGGAGCTGTGGCAGAGACTGCAGCCGTTCGGACCTGGAGCCGCTTCCCAGAGCAGCCTGTGTTTACAGCCGTACCCCCGCTCCTCTCAGCTGGTAGCACCGCAATCATCCGACCCCCCTCACAACCACAATGATGCCCATTTCCCTTGTGTTTTAGCTGACGTCCCTCTCCCTCCTCCCCCCTCCCCAGGCTCACTGGCATTTCCCCGAAGAGGAAGAGGCTTTTCTTCTGATCCAGGAAGTGATTCGAACTGCCCGCTCTCTACGAGCTCAGTGTGGCATGACCAAAGAGAAACCTGCCAGTAAGTCGTGTAACATTTGAATAATCTATTTTTAAAGCAACACTTGGCGGATATGAAACCTGTAATGTTTTTGGAAGGGAAGATAAAGTTAAACTGGCTGACTTCGTGTTGAGTTGAGGCCATTGTTGCAATCGACTTTCTTCTTCGCCTTGGGCTGTAACATCTTCCCACCCAAGTTTCGGGAAATTCAGAGGAACTCATTTCATCTATAGAACTCTTGAGCAACGCACGGGTTCGGGCACTTTGCCAATATCGCATTTTCGCCAGACCTCGTCTCTGTACAAAGTTTCCAGACTTTTAATGCACGCTAACCCCCTTTAAAAATGACCGCAAACCCATGTAATAATAACAATAATAATGATCTGAAGGAAAACAATAGGTTCCTCACACGAATGGATGGATTAGTGACATCTGTATGTGTGTGTGTGTGTTTCAGTGTGGGCAGTGTGTTCACCCAGCCAGGCCCAGGTCCTCCTTCACTACGGGTCGGCTGTGTGGACGTTAAGTCGCATCTCCAGCCTCCATATCTACTGTCCTCATGGAGCACATGACCTCCACTCCTCTCCTCCGCCGGAAGGAAGCCTCATTGGTGTGGTGGACCACACATGTCAGCTACACCTTCACGTTCAGGTATGCGTCACCCTGTACTTCCCTGTCTGTGTGAGAGTCATCACTCTCCCCCATACATTAAGGAAAAACATTGCATTGTGATTAAAAACTCTATATTTAAAGAATGTCTTTGTATGCTGTGTTTTCCTCTCTGTCAGAGTGGCGTGAACGTTGAAAAACAGATTGTGCAGCTCTCCCAGCGCAGAGACAAGCTTGTTCTGAAGCTGAAGGAAGTCCTCGGCACAGTCCAGTCTCCAAACTACCTGACTAAGGTTCCTGCTCATGTCAGACAGAAGGTGGACAGTAAGGTGAGTGAGCAGTGAACAGCCACTCCTCTGTTGTACACAACATGGATCCAAGGCGGTGGTTTCCAAACGAGGGATCCCAACCCCCATGGGGACACCTCATGTTATTAATGTTTTTAACCCTTCCTTGTGTTCAGATGTCAGCCTTGCAGCAGGAACTGGAAACCATTGAGGACCAGCTGAAGATTCTGCAGGAGAACCAAAGAACAGAATAAGAACAGAAAACCCTGTGGACTATTTTGTTGATGAGCTGCTGCACATCAGTGCCCATGAACTGTGGTGACTCATACATGATGGTTAATTATGGCGTCGTTACACTGCTTGAAGGATCCCAACGTTGCACAATGTCATTTCTTAATGACATTTTTCGTCATGTAATTGTTATCATACTGTAGAACTCTGCTCTGCTTTTTTTTAATGATGCAGGTGTGTCATAAAGGAATAATTCATTTTCATTCTTCAATCTAAGGTATTCAATTGATAACCTAAATGTTGTCCTTCATGTTATTGTCTTAGTTGTTTTATGGTCTTTTGTCGTTTTTCATGCTCTTGTCACTGATGTTGTCACTAATTTTAAGACATTACAGTCTTAAAGTTTCTAGATTTACGAGCTAGATTTAAGAATTCTCACCATGCAAACTTTGGTGAACACATTGGCAGATGTATTCATTTATTTATTGTTTGTTGGTGAAATGAGGAGGAGGACATGTTGTTAGGGCTGGGACTCGGGGTCACCTCGGTCACGAGTCAATAAACCGGAAGTGTGCGTGTGCTTAGACAGACGAAAATGCCGTCATGAGAAGAGTCGCTCGGTGGTGGAGGCAGCTGGACTGAGAGAAAGTGAAGCAGCAGAGAGTAAAAGAATCACTGGGATTCCACCACATGCCACCGGTGCTCGTATACCGACGCTACCGTTAGCAGACTGTGTAGCCTGCTAACCGTAGCCGCCACTGGGGATGGAGAGGAAAAGAGCAGAGCTGCAGTGGGGTATAAAAATAATAATGTGAGCCAGGGGCGGCGAAGCGGGCAGCAGTGGAGCCGCTGTGGACACACACACAGATACAGTTATGTGCTGTGAACGTGACGCCGTGGAGAAATGGAAAGGGTGGCTTCAGCAGCTAACGCTATCTAGCCAATGAGAGCTAGCCGCCGGTCTGTGCTGCTGCAAGTCTCGTGTCCTTCCAAGATGCACGCGACACCGCGTCGTTCAGAACAGCGCGTGAGAGGTGAGTGGGGCTGGGTGGTTTCGGTCGAGACTGTTTGTTTAATTCAAATAAAACCGTCCACTGTTGCTGCTGCTTGACCGTTAGCCAGCTAGCGAACGGCTAGTTAGCTTCATGGCTTGGTGTTTAATTAAGGTTGAGCTCCAGGTGCTTTTGTAGAGAGGACATTACTCTGTGAACGTGCCGCGTTCGAAACCCCTTTCTATGTCCTCTGCTGGAAATTAGCGGATAGTGTGGCGGTCCACGAGCTTGTCAGTGACACCGTCCGTATGTGAAGCGTAACAGCTGGGGACGATCTCGGTTGACAGGACACCTGCTGTGGGGAAGAAGCATGGACGCCTGCATCAGCAGAAAGTAAATGGCCTTAAAATGTTGGCAGACTGAGACGTCGCCTGTGTTTAGTTTGCACATTGTATTCACATGAATCAGGAGCTCAGTGTCTGAGTGGGTCTGTGCCGCAGACTCTGATCCTCATCCTACCAGTCAGCTCCACGTTGTCAGACAGAGCAGAGGGAGGAGGGGGTTAAAGAAAAATAGAGTTTCAGCTGGTACAGTTGGAGAAGGAAGCAACAGTTCCCATCCCCTTTTTTTCGCTGTTCACACTATCAGCTCCTCTTCTCTGCAGTGCAACTTAATACAGTCGCAATGGAAGGACTGTGGGCTGCTCTGAGCTCAGGTATGATCACTTTTAACCTTTTGTATTTACACAGCTATGGAGTTCACTTTCTCGTGGACACAGCCTTTTTAGGGTTGTTTCTGCATCTCCTCACTTCAACAACTTCAGCTCATTTGACTGTGTTCTAATTTTGTCATCTCTTACTTATTTTCATAACCGCAAATTACACACTCAGCTGACTTTTCAGTAGATACACACCCTAAAACCTTTTTGCATTGTTTTTAAATAGTCCAAGAGAGGTGTTGTTTTCACTGGTTGACAAATAGGAGGATGTAGTTTCTGGTGTTGAGCTGGTTTGCATTACACAAAAGTGGTGTCACTGTTACGTAGCCTGCTCTCACTGATACCACAAAAGACTGTCGCAAAACACCAAAAGAAGACAGAATTTGTTAAATGCCATTTGTCAAACTCCTTTCACTGACATATTACTAATCTGTAGACTAAGTGTGTACTCTACGTATGTATAATGTACTTTTAATTATATTCTAGAACAGGCTGTGTGTTTTGTAAATATCCCAGCTAATTTGCTGTCTTCCAAGTAGACAGTCTCTTGACTACTGGTGTATAAAAATAACACGAGATGAACTAAAAATGAGGCTAAGTTATCAATAAATAAACAAAATATTAAATAGGAACTGTTTTAATAATGGATTGATTCTTTTCAACATTATCCTCTTTAAAAAAACAAAAAAAAAAACTGCTGTTTTCGACTACACAGTGAGTAAGAGTTTGGCAAATGACCTAAAATGTGTAAATAACAGCTGTCTTGGAAATGCTAAAATCCTGCAGCGAATCAAGCACAACATTTTGTGTTTTTTATGTTCTCATATTAAAAATGCACATTCTCTCCTGACTCACAACCTTTTTCACTTCTCAAACATGTTACTGCTACATACACTGTCAAGTGATGGCATTAAAATAAAACAATAGTCCAGTAATTATAGTGCCATAGTCTATGTAACAGGGCAGTGAAGCAGAGGGAGACATCCAACGCTAATCAGACCATCTGTTTATCACCTGTGGATAGACAAACATCTATCCTTACAAGGTTATTGCGGGCCTATATTTATCGCCACTAATTGGTTTAGGCTTTTCTAATACCGAGCAGCTCCAGGAGAGGATTTAATGCGCCGTTCTTCATCCTCCGCTCACTCACTTCTTTCATCCCTCCATTACTCCACAGAAACAAAGTAAAGGTCTTTTTCCGTTGACACTCGTTTTATTTGACTGGAGGCCTTTGTGTAAGCAACTTTTGAACTGGACTGTTTGTTGGACTGTTTGTTCGTGGGGAGGTGGACCTTGACAGCACGGCGTAATCTCTGCTAATGATGTGTATACTGTATAAACAGACTGCTTATTTTAAACTTCATTTCACCCTAATTACTGCTAATTACTTGTTAACAGCGATTCTCCTGCGTCTTCTCTTACACAGTGATTCAGCTTTGAGGGTTTAAGCGTGTCCTCGTATCTCTGTCAGACAGCATGTCGCGTACCAGGAACAGATCAGATGTCATCAAGATATGCAGATGATAAGCCTCCCTGTGGATGGAATGAGATTATTGATTAAACCAGAGTTATATAATGGTCAGACTTGTGCGAGGTATTGCCAGGGGTGTTCTAAGAGACTTTGAGGCCCTTGGGCAAAAAAAATTTAAACAGTCAAACGCCCCTTAATTGAAAGCAATAGCCTTTTGAATTCAGTTTGTTTGCAGGAAGTGTAATTGACTCAATTCATAATTTTAATCCTAACTTTTTAGGCTGTGTTGTCCACCCCGACAGTTGACAATTTTCGACACAGGAACTCGGAGCTAAATTGAAAAGTACTGGGACTTCTTTTTTATTAACACAGCACTCCTGATCGGGGTGGAACTTGCAGCGCTGCATTTCTGATTTGTTGGAGCAACTGTCACGTTTCGTTTCACCTACCAAAGCAGCAAATGGAACCATTTAATTTTTACCAGCACTCACATACCTGGCTGACCAATCTCCACAACCGCACGTAAAATCCATTCACATTAAATGTCCGACAGTTCACATGTTTCTAATTCACTTCCTTACCACAGCTTGTCTCTTTAGAGCAGCACAACATGAAAGTGGTGGAAATGTGTCTTTTAATCCCATTAGTTGCCCAAAGTTCCTTCTTTAATTTCCAGTAAAACTTAGGGTCATGAGGCTCAACTTTTGCCTTTAAAGTGGAATTTGAGTAATAAAGTGATGTTTTCTCTCAGCCATTAATATAAAGGTGGGTGTATAGAGCAGCTGTATGTGCCCTGGGAACTTGACCCCGCCCAGAATGTATTAAATGTGTCTTCTTTTTATGTTTAGTGAAATGTAAACTTCTAGAGCCCTTAAAATTATTATTTTTCAAAGGAACCAGCATTAACTATTGACTAAACACAAGCAGCTGCTCCAGGTCACTGTGGTTCATTGAATATGCAGTGTCAGCTTACAGGGCCTTTTGTATCTGCTTGGTTATTATAATGTAGGAAAGATTCCATTCTGCTGGTGATTTAATTTCCTCTGTGCTCTGTTTTCAGGATGAAGGCTGAAGGATAGCATCGAGAAGTCAGTGTCCGAAGCGACCCCACGTCCCTTTCCTCCACACTTTCTTAAACCCAACTCTGCACTTTGATGGAGTTCATGAACAGTCCTGCTGATGCTCTTCTGACCCAAAGAGGGGATGATTCTCAAATGTGAAATATTATATTGAGACTGGATGTCACCATCATACCCATCAAAGATCACCGCCTCTGTAGGTTTCTCAGTCTGGTTCCAGCAGTATTTTTCACGATCCCGTCCCTTTTTTTTAGCGTGATTGGGCCATGGTTCGCAAGAAAGGTTCTCTTATACTATGTGGTGCTTTCCTGTTCGTTGCCTGGAATGCTTTGCTTCTACTTTATCTTTGGGGTCGCCCTCCCATCGGCCGCCCCGGAGAAGGCGGGGGAGCCGAACCAGGAGGGAACAGGGAGTGGGAAGCGGCCAAAGGAGCCCATGCCAACCTGGCCAGCGAGGTGATTCGGCTAGCGGAGGAGGTGGAATTTCAACTGGAGACCCAGAAAAAGCTGCTCAAGGAGATTGAAAGTAACAGAGCATTGTGGGCTCGGCAGAAGGGCGTGGGCAAAAGACAGGCGGCTGATGCAAAAGAAGCGAAAGACGACGTTAAACCCCCGCCATCAAAGCCGCCTCCTCCTCTCAGAGATAAAGTAGATGACAAGGCCCAGGCTGTTATACAGCATACACAGAAGCCCGTTCACACAGTAGCTCCAGACTCTAACTTAGAACAGCACCAGTCCAATGAAATAAAGGAAGAGGTTGTCGAGACGAATGATTTACCGACATCTGCTGCCAGCCCAGGAGTCGTCATCCCTATTCTGGTTATTGCCTGTGACAGGGTGACTGTAAAACGGAGCCTTGACAAGCTGATACAGTACCGCCCCTCTCCACAACTGCACCCCATCATCGTCAGCCAAGACTGCGGCCACGCCGAGACGGCCCGCATGATCGGCTCGTACGGCGACCAAGTGACGGGCATACACCAGCCGGACCTGTCGGACATCAGAGTCCGCCCGGAGCACAGGAAGTTCCAGGGCTACTATAAGATTTCCAGGCATTACCGCTGGGCTCTCAACCAAGTGTTCAACACCTTTTCCCACTCCGCTGTCGTCATTGTGGAGGACGACCTGGAGGTGAGCGCTCTCATACCTTTCACCCTCGTGCCCTCACATAACCATGTGTCACAGTGCACTTTAATATGCCTGGTAGCTTTAATCAAACAGCCTACATGTTTACATTTCCTGTTCCATCGAAGTAAAACCTGTGGACATGACATTACTTTGTAACTATGCTCCCTGCGGTAGGTGCCAGTGCATAGGTTACCGGTGATTAGAGGAGCTTCCCTCGAGAGAATTTGCAGTAGCTGCAGTTTATTTTCCGTGTATGTAACAAGACATTGGAAGTCGAAATTAAAACATCAGAGTGAACATTTGGCTGCTGTAAAAAGTGCCTCGGCAGCATGAAATAACTTGGAACAGGAAATTCAGAGTCATTCTAACTGTGACCTAGACAAACTGTGTCCTATAAATCAGCTATAATTTTGTCAGTGAGCGGAGGAAAATCTTGGTTCTCTTACGCAACTGTTTTCCAGTATTTTCCTCTCCCTTTATTACTCACAACTCTGGGACTGACTCACTTCATTTGCTTAGATAATATCTCTTTTCACAGAACAAGATTCAAGTTTGTGTTGCCTATATGAGCCTCCTGTATCCATCAATACTGCATCTACACAGACAATGTGTTAAAACTCTTGCTCCACTGTGGTGCCTTGTATATTTAACAAGATGCGTCAGGGTTTGTTTTTTTCCATTTGAACTTAACTGATGAGGCATCAGTAGTCCTTTTTGTGTTGTGATGTAAATTTGCTGGGACATAAATTCCAGTTCCCCGTCGGGTTAGGCTGTCTTAACGGTGAAATAAAGTGGTGAACATTTTCCCAAGGTGCTGTAGACTCCAGCAGATGACTTTAATTTGTTGAGACTTGTGTCCGTCTGTCAAGCCGGTACCTGTTGGTGTCACGTGCAGCGTAGTTGGCACTGAAGAGACCTCACAAAAACCACACCCAAAGTGTTGTGTTTCTTTGTTGTACAAAATAAATTGCGGGGGTTTTTCTAGCATAAGGCAATGAAATAAAATGCCCGGCCAGAGTGAATAGATCCTCTGAAAACAGGAAACGGCGCAGATGTGAGTCTTCAAGTTAACATGTTCAATATTAAACTGAAAAAAATGTCAAAACCATGAATATCAGAAAACTATTTGAGGGGAATTTGCAATTGTAACTCTTTTAGAGCTGAAGCTCTACTGAAGCGATTACTAAATTAATCGACAACTATTTTGATAATCGGTTTGAAGCTTTTTTAATGATTAAAACAAGATTTCCGATTGTTTAAGCTTCTTAAATGTGAATATTTTCTTCATCTCTTTGCTCTGGATAACAAAGAAATCATTAAAAGGGAATAATTTTGGTTTGTGGACAAAACAAGACATTTGAGAACGTCATCATTTCCAGGTTTGACGAACACCATTCAACATTTTTTTAGGTTTTCTGATATTTTATGGACCCAATGATTAATCGAGAAAATAACCGTCAGATTAATGGATTATGAAAACAATCGTTCGTTGGAGCTCGAAACTCTTTGCTGTTTCTGTTCATCAAGCTCGTGGCAATATCACGATTCTGGGGAGAATGCATTTCTTTTTTTCTTTTTCTTTTCTCTTCTCCAAGTTATTGAGAATTCCTTTCCTCTCATGAATCTCACGTCTCTGCGTCTCTCTCCTTCCTCGTGTAGGTGGCACCGGACTTCTTTGAGTATTTCCGAGCCCTGTACCCGATATTGCGCGCCGACCCGACCCTGTGGTGCGTCTCTGCCTGGAACGACAACGGCAGGGACGCCTTGGTGGATCCGGCCAAGGCTGAGCTCCTCCACAGGACGGACTTCTTTCCCGGACTCGGCTGGATGCTGCTGAAGGAGATGTGGGACGAGCTGGAGCCCAAATGGCCCCTGGCTTTCTGGGACGACTGGATGCGTCAGCCGGAGCAGCGCAAGGAGCGCTCGTGCATCCGGCCGGAGATCTCGCGGACGATCACCTTTGGCCGTAAAGGCGTGAGTTTAGGTCAATTCTTTGACCAGTATCTTCGTTACATTAAGCTAAACACTCAATTTGTGCCTTTTACCAAACAAAATTTGTCTTATTTGTTGAGAGAGAACTACGATGAAATGTTTATCAAAGAGATTTACAGCGCACCACTGGTGAAAGTTGAGAAACTGCAACAAGGAGGCAGCTTACAGGGCCCCGGACCGTTCCGGGTGCAGTACTCCAGTCGGGACAGTTTTAAAGTCTTAGCCCGAAATCTGGGCGTAATGGACGACTTAAAATCTGGAGTTCCTCGCACTGGTTACAGGGGCGTGGTCAGTTTCCTGTACCGGGGCAGGAGGGTGTTTCTGGCTCCACCAGAGGGATGGACGCAGTACGACATCAGCTGGAGCTGAGAGTCTCAAATCACACAGTAACAACACGTGAATTTGGTTGAAGAGGAGAGAGAGCCCGAATCAGAGGAACTCTCTCTCAGACCAAAGAAAATCAGCAGATTCTGTGGTTCATAAAGAGACTGACGCAGCACGGACGGACGACGCTGCAACACCAGTGGAGCTGCGAGATCAGGTCTTCACCCGGGCCACCGCGGTGGGGAAGCTTTCTAAAGTCGGGTGCTCGTTCAGGATCAGTAGATCCAGAGCCACACAGACCTCACGTGGAGCTCCAACATGTAGGAAAGGAAGATCACACCCTTAAAAAAAAAAAAGAGCTACTATTGGCAACGTGCCTTTTTGTATGGGCCCACTTTTGTTTGTTTTTATTTCTGTGAATATTGGCCAAATATAGACTCAACATCACACCACACATGGGAGGTTTGGAGCGGAAGTGTCGATGAGAAGAAGCCGGCGAGATGATACTGCATAATGAGGGAGCCACACACAAACAGAGTGATCATTATCCAGAACAAAAGAAAACACAAAGACGTGTGTAATGTGGGTCACGTGGAAGGAAGGTGCTGAAATTGACTCGAGACGTTGTTTGCATTTTTCTGTCTTAATTAGAAGCAGAGTCGTGCGCAAAAGGAGAACGAGAAAACATCCGCAGAGTTTTAGGTGGTAAACAAAGGCCGTGTCACAGGCCCGATGGTTGTCATTAAAGAAGAAAGGCTTCTTTATTAGTGATACTGAGCACACGAGGAATCACATGAGAGGCAGAGACGAGAGCAGCTTTGATCCAGCTCTAACTACACATGCACCAAACTCTAGAGCTTGGTAATCAATACTCAATTAATTGCCAACTGTTTTTGATTTATTGGTTTCAATAGTTTTTTTTAATAAATCAAACAAGTTCTCAAATTTTTATTAACTTCTTAAATGTTAATATTTTCAGGTTTGTTTGTTTTTTGCTCCATTTAACAAAGAAATCATTCAAACTGGATAATTTTCAACATTTTGAGGTTTGTTTGTTTGTTTTTTTTAAAACAACGATCAACATTTTTATGGACCAAAAAACAAATGGATTAACGGAATAATCGTCAGATTAATCGAATATGAAATTAGTTGCAGCCACTGATACGGATACTGACGCCACAGCTCTTTTTGTTCTCTTTGATTTTATTGTGAAAGGTTCTTCGAGACTGAAAGTGTTCACGTTGCCAAAATTCTACTTCACTCTGTCCTTAAAGTTCAGTTTTCAGCTTTAGGAATGTTGTTTGAACGGAATAAGAACGCAAAGACTAATGTGAATAATAACATATTTATGATTCCTAACAGCCATTCAGACCATGAATCTGGATCGGTCTGTGTATTGGTGACATCGGAGTCCAATATCCAATCGGTAAATTTAGTCAATATTGTCTCCTGATGCAGATATTGTATTGATCTGATCTCTTGCATCAGTGTATCATCACCAGCTCATGATGTCTTTGGGTTGTAAATGTTGAATATCTTCACCTGGGCAAATGAAAACGATACAAATAACATATTATTTCAAGGTGAAGTTCAGCGAAACTTTAAAGGTACAGTGTGTAAAATTTAGCAACATTTGAATGTCCCTCACCCTCGCCCTTACCTTCCAAGTGTGTTGGAGAATCTATCTAATCTGTGTCCGACCCTGCCGCAGATGTAAATATTAAAGGCTCAGTCTGCGGTTATATAAAAAAGAATTAATATAAACATAAATGCACGCAGTGATATCAGGCCCTCACAGCCTTGTCCAATGGAAATTTTATTTTTTAGATCTATATAATCATCTTAAACTTCACCAAATCTTACACAATGTCCCCAAAAGGGTGATTTGCTTCACATGTAGTACTTAAAATAGAAATACAACTCAGTTCAAACGACACAGATAATTGAACATGTGACACATAGATTAAATAAAGACAATAAATTAGCGTTTCATAATTGGTTTAATAATCCTTCTGTTACATCCTGTCGTCGCCCACACGTAGTAACTCCTAGGCCGTTTGTTATATCTAGAAAATTCAAAAACTATGGACTGGCGATTTGTCCAGGGATGTTACCCCGCCTTTCGCCCTATGTCAGCTTATGTGGAGGATAAAGCAGAAGCAGACAGATGGATGGATATTGGAAAGCAGAGAAATGGAGCTTCGCGCCCATATACTTGTCACGACGGTAGCCCCTCAGGACCTCCACGGAACGACCGTCCAATCACGGACGAGATTCACAAGCGCGTTGCACGTTTGTGACAACGTCGGCTTCTCAGCACCGTAATTCCTAAACAGTTGAATAACTGCCAGATATTAAAAGTGAAAGTTATCTTGGGGGGAAACAAGGGTCAGAAGCACTCACTCGTTGACACATTTTCTGACCATTCTACAGCCATAAAATCAAAAATATATACAGGCGACCTGATTGTCATTATGGTCATAAGAGGGTTAAGTGTCTCTGAAGAGAGACACCGGGTTTATTCTGTGCTACTGCAGTAATATTATGTTCATATCTCTTCTGTACTACAGTCAGGCTGCAGAAATTAATAAATGAATTCCCAACTATTTGGTTAACAACAGTTTTGTTTTGACGCGTACTGAGGCCGTCATGGTTCCATCTTCATCAGGGCTCCAGCGATTATTCGATGACTGAATGAATCGTCAACTATTTTGATATTTTCAGATTTTCTCCGCTTCTCAAATGTGAAAATGTTCTTGTTTCTTTGCTCCATAGAACAAAGAAATCACCAGAAAACATTATTTTGTCAAGGTTTGGGAAACAACAACATTTTCTGGACCAAACAAGTACTCCATTAATCAAGAAGAGGATCAGTTAGTTGCAGTCGGTCTTTGGTTCTCCAGCTCCCTGTGGCTGTGTTCAGAAGGTCGTGGACTCCTCACATGCGCGTGTGTCTCTTGAACAAACTTTGCGTCTAAACCGGTCTATTGAAGGAAATGATTTAACATGAAGGATGAAATGACGAAACTGTCGAACGCGACGTTCTGAGCTGCGAATGAGATTCAGTCATGATGTCACTGATAATCACTCTGAAGCGTTGTAATTACATGACTTCCAAACCGTTGTTTGGTCAACTTAGGTTTGTTGAAGAACCAATGATTGTTTTGTTTTGTTTGATTTTTATTTGTTTGTGCACCAGAAAGGCTGAGAAATGATTATCACTGTACTGTAATTAGTGTTGGGAGTTTATCAGCAGGATTGATTGATTGATTGATTGATTCCCATGTCTGTATGGTGATGTGTAAAACCACTGCCTGATGTGTTTATAACTTTAACACAGTATAAATAAAAATCAACTATTTTGATATTTGTCCACATGTGAAAGGAGTCTCTCTTTCATTGCGGGATGATGTGAACTGTACAACCGTTGAATGGTGAGTAACAGGCTCTAAGACTGTGCAATATCTGTGAGTGTCTTATATCATTTTTTTTTTTAAGCACAACCTAGACAATCTGATATAGACACACCTGAGCAAAAAGTATTCCAAAGGTTTAAAATCAAAATTTGGAAACGCGTCACAGTTCAAAGTTCACTTGGCTCTTTTTAATTAACAAAAAATTTAAGGAAAGAAACTGTCTATTGTGACTTCTGCACAATTATTGCTTCTTTATATCACTACTAAAAATGGGTTGTGAAATTTGTCATAACTTTGACTCAACAACAGATGACGCATTTTTTAAAGCCTGAATATGATGGGATAGGATGTCCATATAAGGAGTTGTGTATTATTCCCACAGCAAGGGTTAAAGACCAGTACCCTGTGTGCAAAAGACATCATGGTCGCAAGTTCAACTCCACCCCTGGCTGATTGTACTCAATTCCCTTGTAAGTCGCTTTGGATGAAAGCGTCTGCTAAATGACATGTAATGTTAAAGTTAAATGACTGGTTAAATCCGATTTTATTGATTATTTTATGTAAAATAAACCAAAACGTACAAATGAAGGCATAATAAGAATAAGACAGAATGAAAGGAATTAACAAACAAATATATTTTAACCAAAATCAAAGTTTTAAACCAATTAAGCCCCGCCCCTTCTCCATCCTTTATTAATTAACATATTTAATCGGCTTCATTTTTTTAGAGAGCTACATGTTCATTATCAACATAATATATAATTAATAAATATATATATATACATATATATGTATATATATATACATATATGTATGTGTATATATATACATATATGTATGTGTATATATATATACATACATATATACACGTATATATGTATATAATCAATTGTAAATCTTAATGCAACAATGCACCGTGGCAAAGACTTAACCCCAGATTTTCCACATGAAATACCAGCTCAAACCACATGGGGGAGTAGATGCTACAACTGTGGGGGTGGATTCACAGCACTGAAGATATGTAGAGTTGGATCACATGACAGTCTTATGAGTTGCAGTTGTATAAAAGGCATGCATATGTAACATTGCAGGAAACTAACTGAGCCTTAGCATCTCTCATATTTATACAAATGTATGTGAAAGTTAAAAGAAAACTGAAAAAAACATAATTCCAGGACAGGAACACTTCATTACTTGCCTTCCAATAAATTAATAGTTAAAACAGGGAAAGAGACAAACTCAATAATGTTACTTGTGGCCGTAACTATCGACAATAAAACAAATACTGCTGACCTGGAAAAACTGGAAATATTATACAAAATCACAATGGTTAGATTTATTAATACAAATAATATAATAATATATATTCCCTAATCCTAAACTCCATACCACTGTCGATGACTTAATGCCACAAAACAAAAAACTATAACACAACTTGAAGTAGTGCATACGTCACTACTTTTTTCTTTTTTTGATGTTTTTGTTTTATATTCTATCATCACTACCCTGCATGTCCTGTGCATATGTCTGTATATGAGTGTGCACTAATTTGGGAAAGGGTTTGACCAAAAAAATATAAATTAAGTTCTTTAATTGAAGAACCTGCAGGGGGGATGTTGGCTGTGCATTATTTTGTTGTTGTGGATCTGTTCATGTGAACTGAGTGGACAGAGAGTCTCCAAAACACTCAGAAATACGTAAGTATTAAGTATTAAAAATCTAATCAGGTTATTTAAGTCCAAGTCTCCATATAATTGACCAGTGTTTGAAGAATTTAAGGTAGCCTATGACAAAAATATAACTGACTGACAAATGAAAAATAATGTATCAAAATTTGAGTGATAAAAAAAAGAAAAATAAATGTATCAAACATATTGAGCCAAAGAACTGAAGAAGAGTCTTGGTTGAAACTTGTGTTTAGTTTTGGTTTTTAAAATGTGGTCAGTCGTTCATTTTCAGGAACCAGCTTGACATATGGACACTAGCTAGCTTAACTGCTAGCTAGCTAGCAACTCTGAGTTAATAATACTAGCTAGCTAGCAGTCCAGCTAGCTCGTGTCCATATCTCAAGCTGGTTCATGAAACTGAACGACTGACCAAGTTTTTAGTCCCACAAGTTTCACAAGAGTCTTCTTCAGTTCAATAGGTTTGACACATTTATTTTTATAGTCGGGAACTAGCTAGCAACTCTCTGAGTTAATAATAGTCTGAGTCAATACTCTCTTAACTGAACTGCTAGCTAACTTAACTGATAACATTTACACCTGCTTAAGTCTACGATATATTTAAGGAGAATATGAATGCGCTTTTATTCTGCATGTTAGAGCAGTTACACTGGGCGGAGCTGTGAAAATGTGCCACATGATCTGCTTAAGTGTGTGAGTAATTAGGCACAGGTGTGCTGCTTTTTCACATTATAAAACAGGTCAACTTCAAGTTGTGATGTATTCTTTTAAAAAAAGTACAGAAGAAGAACAGGAAGCAAAACATTTTCAACTACAGAAGCCGTGCGTCCACATAAAGGTGCGTCAACACCAACATTATTAAGCCTTTTTTCTGACTGAAAGCTAAAGTTTGTAACGCTCCCACACCAAAGCCCATAGAGAAAATCAAGGGGTTGTTTTTTTTTAAATTTGCAAGTAAACAGCAGCTGCTTATCCACCACTGCCTCGTCGAGTAAGTCTGTGTCACTTTGCTCTTCACGGTGTAAATGAAGTGAAGTGTTTCAAACACCAACAATAGAGTAACACTAGTAAAACTGCAGTGTTTTAATATAAACAAATGTTACTGTCTGTGTTTCTCAGCAGCCTTGTGAGGGCCACGCACTGGACCAGGGAGTGTGAAGAACAACAATGCTTTAATTTAAAGTAAAGCAGCGCCTATATGTTTTTGTTAGCTTCATCACCAAAGAAGATACGTTTGTAGGATACAGAATTGAGAAAAAAACACAATAATAGAGTAAGACAAGTAAAATTGCATTGTTTTAATATAAACAAATGTTATTGTCTGTGTTTCTAAGTAAAGTCATGTTCAGATAGCGTCTCTCCCAGCAACATTGTCACACTGCACACAGGAAGTGATTTGTCACAAGGAGGCAACAGCGGCCTCCATTTTGAACTCCAGGAAGGAGATAGGGGAGACTGGGGTAAGTTGAGCCAAAGGGTAAGTTGAGCCATGCCTTGTTGATAGGAAACGGTAAAAAATATTGATCATGTGACCAAATATTTAGGAGGAAGGCATCATTTAATGGAGTCTGTGAAGGTAAGAACCACATGGGTAAAGTGGTTAGACATTTATTTCCACTCTTGAAGTCTATCTATTAGTCTATCATACGTTTCATGAGAATTGTGTTTAGACCTAAACAGATCATTTTAAATGTGTTTTGTACAACAATCTATGTGCTACAACACGAGGTCATAAACCTAGCATAAAGGTGCACCATTTTAGCTGTGGGGACTAATAAAGTCAAAATGGTAGCTCTGGGGTAAGTTGAGCCGGTGGGGGTAAGTTGAGCCACTGGTATTTTGGCTGTAGCCTATATGTCTTAAATGTTAAATCAAGATTCTGCATGTGTATGATTACAGAGTGGAGATCAATGCCTTGTGTATAAGCGCAACACAAGCAGGGGAGACACCACTGATGTTCTTGAAAGAGCCACCAGTGAAGTGAGAGAAGGGAAGTCTATTCGAGCAGCAGCAAAGGATGCCAAAATAGACAGAATAACACTGAAGAGATACATTAACAAAAAAGAAAATGTAGCTTTGATGGAGTAGCAGAGGCTAGAAGGATTCTCTCAGATGGCATGGAGTCTGAACTTGCCAAACATTATGTATAATGTGGGCAACCCGTGGCCAAGTGGAATGGGAACTTGACTTGTCGCCGGTTCAAATCCCCACCCGGCCAAAGAGGGCTGGGTTACCCCTGAGCAAGGTACCCAACCACCAATGCTCCCCGGGTGCTACTCAGTGTGGCAGCCCACTGCTCCTAATTCTAGGATGGGTCAAATGCAGAGGAATACTTTCCCTAAGGGGATTAACTAAAATGATTTCGATATATTATCGAAACAGTTATGTTTACACTCATTCTGTTTGAAGGGATGCACAAGATCCTGAAATATATGCAGATATATTAGTTAGTGACAAAACTATGATTGCCTTGATGTAGTGATCCTAACTATGAAAAATGGCTCATCTTACCCCAGTCTCCCCTACAGGTAAATACATACACACACACACACAGGTACCCTCTATTTTCACATCTGCACAGGGTGTAATACTTGACTAGTGCAATAGTTTGCACCCATTGTTTAGTTTAGTTTAGTTTAGTTTGCACACACACACATAGCTTAAAGACGAGCATCAAGATATTCCAATGTGCCAGGAGAGGTCAAGAAGCTGCATTTTCTTCAAAAGGAAACAAAGGAATGAAGAAAACCAAAAGGAAAAACTATAAAAGCTATAACAAATAACTAAAAGGTAGCACAATATACAGTATATACAATAAAGGCATCTTAAAGTTTGTAAGAATCTGGGCTGCAACAAATGATTAATCAGTTTGAATGATTATTTAAATGTGTTTTCTTTGCTCCATGTAACAGACTCAATCGTTTTGTTTTGGTTTGTGGACAAAAAAAAGACATATAAGAAGTTCATGATTCCATCATGTCATAGCAAAAACGATATTTTGCATCATTTCAAAATAAAAGTCTGTTTTCACACAGAACGATATAAAGTTTATATTATAAAAACACATTTGCGGTGCAAAATGAATCCGTAATCATCAAAAACAGCTATTTAAGTGGCGGGCCGTGAGTTTGAAACCCCTGGGATGAGACACTTTTTACCCCTGCGCTGCCACTGTATACACACAAACACTCCCTCAGTCCTAAAAGTCAGTGTGCCGAGAGAATAATTTCCTTTTTTTAATGTGTTAATGTTACGATAAAGAAGCTGCTCAGGGTCAGAGCGTCCTCCTGCAGCCTGCTCATGGTCAGGTGCTGTGTGTCCAGCTCAGGCCACAGCTGGACCATCATGCAGTGGGGTGGGGGTGTTGCAGAGCAGTTGGCCTGCATCTCTCTCCCTGTTTAAATGAATATCAATCATGGCTCCCAGGCTGAGCTTCCACCCCTCCATCACCCACGTGGCTGTGATTGGCTCGCCGGACGGTGACCTGCGAGAGGCCGGTGAAAGCTGCTGCATCAGTGTCCATTCAGTGACAACAATGAGGCTAAATAACTAATGAGCTGCGTGCGAGCTGAGGTGTCTTCTTCTCCTTCCTCACTCACTCTATTCTCAGCGTATCCGTGGACATGACCAGCAGCCTTGTGAAGGCCACGCACCGGACCAGGGAGTGTGAAGAACAACAATGCTTTAATTTAAAGTAAAGCAGCGCCTATATGTTTTTTTTAGCTTCATCACCAAAGAAGATACGTTTGTAGGAGGATACAGAATAGAAAAAAAACACATTTCCACTTGGATTATTATTCTTTTTTTTGATCTTCGAGGCTTCCAAAGGGAAAAAAGAAAGCTTTAACATCGTGAAGAACGGAACCGAAGAATAACCAAAATGAAGCCAAGGCTCTTCCTGGTCTGTCTGGCATCGCTCTGCTGTCTGAGTGAGTATGGTTTCAACTTTTAAACATCTGACTTTGAGGATGATGGTGGTGATGCTGCAGGAGCCGCTGCTGCTGCTGCTGCTGCTTTAACTTTCTTAACAAGCTGCAACTCAATTCTGACTTATTAATTATTAATCATCATCACAACAGCTGTGTCGTTGTTTATCCCTATAAAGCCTGATGATTTCAGCTGATTTTAAACTTGTTCCGTGGGGTTTTCTTGGCACAAATATGCAAAATGAGCTGTGAATGTCTGGATATGAACTAGAAAAAGTGTTAAGCATCATCTCTGTCACATGCTGAGGTCATACAAGGCTGCAGGAACACATCATGTCATCATTTATACACTGAAAGATGGGCACAAATAGGGGTTTGTGTCCGTACATATAAATTTTTTTTTAATTCTCTCCAAATGACTCCTAAAGAATAAAAAAGTATGAATCAGTATGATAGTTTTATCAACTTAACTTGAAGAAAAGCGATTAAACATTTATTTTAAGACACCATTATAGGATGTCACAGTGAGATTAACAAGACAGGATCATCATCATGTAAAAAAACAACAAATATTATCATAAAATAAGAAGTCTGATTGATATATAGAAGGAGAATGTAGCAAAAAAAAGTCATTGATTTGTTTGTTATTTAAACGATTCCTTCATTCTACATATAAAATAATTTAAACTCCAGGAAATGTTTGTAAGTTGACCTCAAATTAAGATTTTATTGACAACATTTGTAAGTTATTCATATATTCATGTTACTTCACTAAAAAGGAGCATTTCTAAGACTAAAAAAACCTAAATATCTGCAGATAAAGTTCTGTTTCCACTTGTTTTGTGGGGTTTTTTCCACATAAAACTTTAAAACTGAGCCACAGAGACAAAAAAAATGTTTAATTCAGGAGACGTGAGAGCAGACGGTGTTTAGGTCCGACCACGGTGAAGGGTCAGAGTCAGTGACCTCCGACCTTTAGGAGGGGGTTGCTGCTCCGAGTCGTCCCGGTCAGTGGAGCAGTCCGTGGAGGGGGTGGCAGACCATGGACACAATAGTTGTCCCCCCCTCCACCTCCATCTCCACCTCCTCTCCTCTCCTCTCCATCCCCCTACCCTCATCCCTGAAGCTCTCAATTTTTAGTGACCTGACCCTCACACCCTCATCTACATGACACTGCCCCGGTCTGCGCTGGGATTGAGACCTTATTAAAGATATGTGCGTAAAAGGTAATCCCCCCCCACCCCCCGACAGCTGCCCGTGACCGTGCCCTCAGCAACCCCCAACACACACCCACTCACACACTGTGTCCGTGATGGAGACAGCCCTTGGTTTAAACCACAGCGGGGACACAAAGACCCCGTGGAGACGGTGATTCCGGGCAGTGGGACTGAAAACACACTAATGTCTCAATCTGTGATCAGAGTTTAGACGAATGCTAACAGGATTTCAGAGCGTGCAGGGATACGATTGTAGGACATTTTGTAGGCGGGCCTCATCCAGTATTAAGCTGGAGTTCACATGATGTTTTATTTAACACAGGCTGTGAACAGTCTTTTAATACTTGCACAGTTAAGACGTCACCCGTTTGAAAGGACGACCATTCTTGTCCCACTATACAAACACTGGAAAGCAGGGAAAGACTGAAATCCATCTACTTTAAGGCCACGTCCACACAGAAACGACACGAAACATGAACGAAAGTTCCACGTAAAGACGGCATCGTTTCAGGAAATATCTCCATCCACACGAAACTACTCAAAACTACGCAAAACGCTGTCATACATGTGTCAGGACTGTAAGTTGCGCTGTAGGCGACGTTACACCAAAAACAGAAGAAGTACTAAAACGCCTTCTCTGTGTGGACGGAACGCCAACATGTCCACTTTCAGCGTCTTCATATTCCAAGTCTTCCTACCTAATCTTTAGGGTGAAAACATGGTGGTGCTGGTGTTGAAGACCCTTGATTGTTATGTTCTAGTTCCAGACAGGGATGGGACGATACCACTTATTAATAATGAATTTAGTCCAATACATTTGTGCTGAGTCATCTCAAAGACATAATTCTGCAACTGTGTAACAAATATTGTTCTGACCCCAAAAGGAAGAAATAAACAGCCCACAATATGAGTTCCAGATCCACAAAACTCAAAACAAAATTCTTCTGCAGCTGTGTTTTTAGTCCGGACCTTTCGTGTTGGTGATGACGATGCAGTTTGCGTTTGCTTCCTCACTGATCACAAATGTGTGCTTTTCACTTCTTGATAAACTCAGCAAACCACTTCAGATGAGAGCATTAGGTTCCTGTTTACATCAGCACACGCAGTAGTGTGGTCAGCAAAAGGACCCCCAAAAACTGCTGATAACATGGTTGGAAAAACCCTCTAACAAGGCAAAGTGTAGAGTCCCATTCCTTACCCGAAACCTGATTTGTCCTACACATGTGCAGAATTTATGGCTACTTTTTTGTGGCCACGTTTCACATCTTCGCAGAACGAATCAAGTTTCTGGTACAAATCAGGGAGCGACACTGAAGTTCCCTTTCTTAAATACCATAAAATGAGTAAAATGGATGCACACACAGGCTTATCACAGATATTCAGCCATTCATGCAGCAGCAGCACAAGAGTCGTTGCAGAATAATAGAAAGAAAAGGTCTCAAACCTGCAGGATAATTAAAGGAGCCCTATTTTCAATCACATTAGACATTATTGCTTATTGATTTTTGTCAGGCCTCTTCAATCTGCACTGACAATCACCCCCCCAAAATGCAGATGGGACGTCCTGAGCCCAGAGAACAGAAAAGCACACGATCATCTGTCAAATGTTGCTATAGATAAAAAATAAACAAAGAAAGAGAGAAAATACATGTGTACAAATCCTGTTAATGTGAAGACAAGTCTGCTCACAGTGGTGGAAAAACTGAGACAAATGCTGATGGATGAAGTCGAGGCCTCTCAGCGGAGTTTGTTTCACACTCTGACAATGGCAGCTTCTGTGATGACTGAGCTGACGGCCACAAAAAAAGAATAATTATTATTGAAGGCGCTGTTGTTGCTGCTGTGGAGCTGACCGAAGCAAACAGAGTCATATTGTTGCAGCAGAGCAGAGTTTAGCATCACAGAGCTGATTCATGAAGGAAAAACCACTTTAAATGATCTATTGAGGAGGAACAGACACATTTTTGGTTCAAATCATCAAGTAGTTTTGGGATAAAATCAGCATCACCATCGCAACCATCCTGACTAATGAGTAACTCTTCCAGATATTGCATTAGAGAGGTTATAAAGACTGAGATGATTAACTGCTTCTTCTGAAAACAAAGTGTAGTAAAGGGAGAGGAACTAAATTTGGAATGGACCCACTTTCCTTTTATCCCTAAAATCAGGTTTCCAAATCTCTCAGAACTTGAATTTATTCTACTTTGAACTCTAGATTTGACTATATAGATTAACTGGACATATGACCGGTTAACTTCTCTACCGTGACATCTTGAGCTGAGCAATGAGGAAGGAGGAACAGAAAAATAATATAGGAAAATATATTTTGATGTTCATCAAGGACCAACCCCCCCCCCTCGACTCTTTCCCTCTTTTTCCATGTCTGTTTTTCATGTTGTCTGGACTCTGGACAGAAACGTGTGAAGTTCAGGTGCAGTCGTCTCCCTGAACAATAGCAGCAGAGGGTTTGACTCAAACCCAGGCTGGACACAAACTGCCCCCTCCCTCACCCTCCATCCTCCTCCCTCCTTCATCTGCACATCCATCCCTCTCACCTCTGACTCTCCCATGACCTCTGAGGGGCTCGGGGTGACAAGGGAAGAGGGTGATTCGGGGGGGTTTCCAACCAACCAACCCCCCCTCCTTACAAAAAAAAATCTCATTATAGTCGTACCCCTATAGTGAAAACGCTTCAATCTCCAGTGCTATACACTTAATCACACCCCACGCAGCTTCAGCTCGTTGGAACGTCTTATGAAGGATATGTTGAACTCCTCCAGTCTGGAGTCTAAAATACTTCAGTGTTATTCATCCAAAAATCACGCAATCTGGAAACAAGACCATGGAGTGATGTTGTGACATCATTCCAGGGTGCAAACATCACTCCAAAACCTGTAAACCTTCATGAAAACCTGTCCCGGATTGTGTTTTATACAGATATTTGGTCATAATGTTGTGTCGACTGTGGCCTAAAAACTGTGTTGGATAAGTGTGGCCACAATACATGTCCCTCCTCCCCATGGGAGACCCCAGATTTCATTACCAGGCCTCAGGGATGAGAGGCTCACTGGTTGCAGAGCTCTATCAGCCTGTCCAGACACGGCTGACCAGTACACCCTCTGCTGGCTACATCTGCTGGGGGGGTGGACGGTCGGAGAGTGGGGGGTTGGTGGTTCTGTCGTAGGAAGGAGGGCCAGTGCTCATTTCTTAATGTGACATGTCAATAAAGCTAATTTCAGATTATGAGGATGGAGAATGGTAGGGTCTTGTTTGTGCCTCATGGCTGTGTTTTATATAGTATGTGACAATCTGTTATGGGATGTTATAAAATCTCAAAGCCACCGCCATCAAGCGCCTTGTCAATAACCTGCTTATTTCCAGTGGAATTATAGCTGAAGGCAGTCATGGTAACATGTAGACACGACACAACAAGACAGCACTTCCAAAACACAAAAAAAAAACATTATCATAGTAGAGCGACTGCTTATCGTCAAAAACGCACCTATAAACATTCACCGTTGGATTATTATATCGTCTCCGTTGTTAACGCGTTTGTCTTAGCTTCTAAGTAAACCAGTTTTGAGCCGACCCAGGCCAGTTAAACTGTCACGATACAACAGTTACTTTTAACTTTTTACTATCCTATCTTTTAGTCGATACCCGTGGAAAGCAGCCGTGCTACATTTCTTTATTTCTCTTTTATTAAGACATAAGAAGTGTAAACATGTCAGATTGTAGCCAGTGGCTAATTTACATCTGATGCTACATAACACATTACAAAAGTACATACATGAGATGACCATAAGAAGAAACAATGAAACCACTAGCATCAGATAAGGAACGGTAGCATACACTGTATTCCACTGTTTGGTGCCACAGTGTTAAAGTGACTGGTTGATTTTATCCAATCCAACTTTATTTGTAAAGCACTTTTAAAACAACCACAGTGAACACTGTACAGAAGAATAAATAAAAGGCATAGAAGCTCACAAGAGGCACTAAGATGCATCTAAAAGTAAAGTAAAAATCAAAGGACATAAAAAAGTGGATAAAAACCACAATAAAAAACAGATCAGACAAAACGGGTTGCATTGCACTTAGATTTGTAGAAAGTTGGAATAACATATTATGTTATATATAATACGTATTGCTCTTATTTTATTACATTTAGATTTATTTTTTTAGTGTGTGGTAAGTCTGATCAATAAATCTTTGTCAATCTTGGTGTTCTACTACACCAATACCAAAAGAAATTGCAGTAAGTTGGAAGCAATACATAGTATGTTGTAGTTCTCACCCTTGCATTAAAGCATAATAGTTAATATTTTCAAACTTAAATCACAATCAAAATGTTAGATATTTTCACCAAATTGTTCAGCTCTACTATGTGAGAAGATGTATTTTATCCTTGGTGTAAGAAGATTGGTATTGATGAACTTAATGGAACTTAACTTGGGTCATTTTGGTTTTAGGAGCTCTGAGATTTCTGTCACCACAATGATCCCCACCCCTAAAGATAAGAAATATAAATGTGTAATATACATATATATATGTGTCAGTCCATTAGCAAAAAGTATGAGCTGGCCTTCAAAGAGGTAGTGGACAGAAATCCACGAAAACGTCCCAGAGTCAAGTTCACATGTGGACAACAAACAACTGTTTGTGTTGGAAGGACAAGTCTACTTTTTGAAAGAACAGATGCGAGACTGAGCTGTGGCGACACTGATGTGGCATTGTCCAGGTTCAAGTGCAAGTGCATTGTTACTGGGTTCACAGCTGGGAAGAAAAGTGGCGGACGCAAAGAAGGGGTTCAAGGCTCTATGCATATGAGAACATTAACACCAAAAAGGGCTGAAAGAGCGTCACCAAGGTCATGGCGGAGAGGGGACAAGGGTGACGGAGAGCTGGTCTGGTGGCATGGGAAAGTCACCTCAGAGATGGATCTGAAAGGACTGGGGGAGAAGGGAGGGGTTGGGGGATGCATAAGAAGGGGCAGATGGTGCCCTTGGGTGCCTGGAAGCTGATGGGAGACTTTACAGAGGTTGCCGGGATTTGGGTGCGAATAAGCATTGTCACAACACCATTGTCACCCTTGGTCCCAGCCTCAATGGAGGATCTCCTAACTTGACCCCGGCAACCTTTGCCAGTCTTCTCCTCCCCAACTTGGCTATTGTTGTTTTGGCTCTTTGGCTGGATGGTTCGCTGGTATTCAGCCGCCATTGTGGCTCTTCATCAGTAAAAGAATTATAGGCCGCAAAATTAAATGCTCCATCAATCAAATAAGATGATTTTTCTTGGGTGTCGACACAGTTCTTTTTCTGGGGTAGGATTCCCCGATGCTCGGTGTCCGACTGAGAAGGTTATGCTTTTGTCTGTGGAGACGTAGTTTAATGTTATTGTTTTTTTTAAATGATACACCATAATTTTTCCTGCTCCTGACAAATCCTTCAACGGTTCAAGGTTTTGTTCCCCCAGACGACTCATTTCATGTTAATGCAACAACTGAAGATGCAGACTTGAGGTACTTGAGTGCCATTAGTAATCGCAGTTGAGCAGAGCAAAACAAAAGATATAATGACAGCTAATGTCTAATCCGAAAGGACATGTATATAGCTGACAGATCACAGAAATATGAGATCAATATTAACCCTGGTCCCATCTCTCTCTACGCTCTATTGAAGCCTTTTTAACCATACAAAAGAGCTTTCTTTGAAGGTAAATCCATAGAGAAACCTTTTAGCTGGACACATGTTGCCAAGTATTGGTTTGTTCACCGTATACAATGCAACCTGAAGTCAGAGCTTTCAGAAAACCATCATACGGGAGTGTTCAAATGTTCATTTGTCTTGTGAACATGGTAAACATCCCCATTTTTGACAGATCCTCAACTTCTGAGCCAAGACCAATAACAAGAAAGGGCATGTAGTGGACTAGTCATGACTTGTTCTTGGTCTTGGTATCTTGTATTTTATATTTTGATCCAAGTCTGATCTTGGCCTTGTTGCCTTGACAACTACTTGGAAAGAACATTGAGGCAGCACTGTATTCTTAAACCTCAATTAGAAATCAATGACTTTGAATTGTCTAAATTCAAATCTTCACCATCTTGAAGGTTTCTATCACTGAAATATAATGTACACTATATATTGTAACACAAGCTGTGATTCTGTCTCTGTCTCCTGTCCTCAGGTGTCTGTCTGGCCTCAGAACTCTCTTTCCTGCAGGAGCCCAATGACGTGATTGCGGTGAGGGATCACCCTCTCATGCTGGACTGCCGGGTGCAGGGCGACGAGCCCATCATGGTGACGTGGCGCAGGAATGGCGTGCCTTTGCCCACCAGTCCGCGGGTGCAGGTCATGGCGAACGGCACGCTGTTCATCCAGAGCTTCCAGAAACGCAAAGAGGGGAGCGAATCGGACGTGGGCGAGTACGACTGTGCCGCCCAAAACCGATTCGGCTTGCTGGTCAGCCGCAAGGCCAAGGTCGCCTTGGCATGTAAGTTTGTAGATGGATTACGTGAAGTCTTAATAGATAAATTGTTAAATAAATATTAGAGATAAAGGGGAAAGGTGACTAAAAGGATATATAAGTGTCTCCTATAAAGTCAACAACCTCTTCATTAAAACCACAATGTTTTGATAACACAGTAAAAATCCATAAAAACATGACGTGTTCTCGCTGTAAATGGTTAAATTCTCAAATTGTATTTATGAAACCAAAACAAAACAGAGTCCCATGGTTTGCAAAGAAGTAAAACAGGACACAAGGCTGTCAGAAAAACCCTGAACTTCACTTCAACAGTGAAAATAAAGATTATTTTTTTTAGATTCAACACTCTATTATTAAACAGTTTTTTTCCTTTTTCCTCCCCAAACCAAAAGAGCAAACCAAATCCCTGGGACAGTACATGTTGGCTCACATGTACTGTCATCAAAATGAAGAAAATACCAACAACACCCTACATCAGAATGTAACAATTACAAAATGTATTAAATATGATTTATGATAATAATGTTAAGAAATATAACACAAATGGAAAAGTAAGGACATGACCTCGGTGTAAAGTCAGCGGTGAGGCCGAGAAACTAATGATGTGAGTCTTGCTCATGTGGGAAAAATTAAAATAAACAGTTATTTAAATGACTTTATCCACAGAGAGCAGAGGTGATTTTATTTAACTGAATACTCTGTCAAAACATCCCACAGTGTTTGTTATAATGGTAATGAAGCTTCACATGGTGATAAAAACTCTACATTATATATACATTACACTTGTAAAAACCCTGCTCTGTGCTCAGAGGAAACAGTGCACAGTGTGTACATTAATGCCTACATGTGCTGTATATATACTATTAAAAACACACACCAGTGTCACAACTAGACTTAGATGTACCTCGGCCGCTCCCTCCTCGTCACTCACAATAAAAGCAGGGGCTTATGGATAATCCAAGAGAGTTATGGGCACCTTTAAGTGGTTTTACCTCTGTGCAATGAGTTGCCATGGTGACCCTCACTCATTTGCGGACCACTCCTCCATAATATACACCGTTATTGATTATGGCCACAAGGTTATTTGTTATTTGTGTGTGTGTGTGTGTGTGTGTGTGGGTGTGTGTGTGTGTGTGCGCACAACCTGATTTCAGAGGCTCTGGTTAAAGTTAGTTAGTTAAGGTTAGATAAAGTTAGGGATATGACTGTTGAGGCTGTACAAATGAAAAAACATGTTACTACTACTAATCAAATTGTACTAAAATAGAATTTCTTCAGTCAGACTAAAACCCCAGACCAGTGGTTCTCAATCTTTTTATACCAAGTAACCTCTGAGAAACAAACCACTGGTAGTACACGTACCACAGTTTGAGAACCATGGCCCTAGACCAGTGAGTATCTAGTCTGGTTAGTTAGGGGCCAGTCAAGTGAATAAAAAAGTAACATTTTTTGGAGAAAAGCATCTGTTGATCTTCGGATCAATCGGACCAGAGTCAGACTCGATCTGCTCGAGTTCCCACTCTTAGCTAACACCCAGAAATAATAAAGAGTAAGACAACTTTGTCAAAAAACATGGTGAAAATTAGTCCAATAAATGTTTTTAATGGACAAGGAGGCTGGTTATATGCCCTGCTAGCTCAAATAATGGGATTTTTCTATGTTAATGGATGGTAATAAGTGTTTAAATGGCACTCTATATGCTAACAACTAGCTACATGCTAAACCGGAAACCGCCTTACACTAAAAAAACAGAAAGAGGCTGTTGTGTAATCTCATTTTAACCCAGAATAAATGGCCCACTAGTGTTTTAATACACCGTAGCTCAACTCATGCATGGAAACGTACTGTTGACGTCAACTGGGTTATTTTTGCAGATAAAAGCGAGCAGAAACCCTCCAGCGTCAGTGTTTTTCACAGGATTACAGTGTGTATCCATTACTAAACAGATTGATTACTGCAAGTAGAACTGGTTTTCATATTTTCCTCATTAACGCTGATCTCTGTGTGTCTCTCTCAGCTTTACCCAAGTTCCACACCCACCCGGTGTCCATGACTGTGGACGAGGGAGGCGTCGCCCGCTTCCAGTGTCAGATTAATGGAGTACCTGAGGCCAAGATCACCTGGGAGAAAGACAACGTTCCATTTAGCACCACAGACAAAAGGTAACTCCAGCTTTTGACCTTTTTTCTATATAAATATACTTCGATTCTTTGCTTCCTGTCTCCCCATACAGACTAGATAAGAACAAGGAAAGATTAAAGAACTACAGATGATGTTTATGATTAAAAACTATCATGTTTTTAGCTCGTGGAGCTGCCTGCACTTATGTTACTGATAAATCATGTTGAATCAATCGTAAACTGACGTGAATATGAGCTGTACTTTAAACTGTGACCTTTTTCAAACTACATGTTGTAAACATTTATATCTCGTAAAAACAGGAGATACACTCAAACACTGCAATTATCTTTGAGGGGGGGGGGGAATGCAACTTACAGTATGGAAAGGCCCCGTTTGATGATGCAGGTCATACAGTTCATGAGGACGAGGAGTAAATCTGTCGCTGATCTCTCCTGTTAACCCCACTTTAAGCATTTAAGGTTATTAAGGAGGAATGTCATTAATAGACTACATACAGTACATAACACATTTCTTTTGTACAGCATATCCAAATCAAGTCAGTTTATTTGAGACATCCTATCTATAAAAATGTAAATTAAAACACCATCCTGACTTAAAATATGTGCAAATAATAGCAACAATTCAACAGTTCAGACTGTAAATATCAAGCCTTGACTGTATATATTCTGGAAACGGTCCATAATGTACTTTCTTTTTAACTTTTTGTTGTCGTATTGTTAATATATTTATATTAATATCGCTAGTGGTCAAGCTGGGAACAAGTCATAAAAGAGTTTATTAACTGCTCTAACTATCCTGAATACAGGTTAGCTGTGTTAATCTGAGGCCACAGTGACAATTTTGTGCATAGAATTTTCCAGTTTCATGACAACTCACTCACTCCCTGACCTTTCCCCCTTCTCTCTCTGTGCAGGTACACGCTGCTGCCCATGGGTATTCTCCAGGTGACGGGTGTGAGACAGGTGGATGCCGGCATTTTCAGGTGTTTTGCCACCAACCCAGCCAACACTCGCTACAGCCACGAGGCCGTTCTCAACGTGACGGGTAGGTGGACACACACACAGGATTAGGGACATGCACTTACTCTTGCTAAGACAATTTTAAAACAGTAATTAAATCAGCTGCAGTGTGTGTTTGAAGTGCTTCAGGAGAAACTGGCTGTGTTAAAGTGACAAAATAACACTTTTTTTTCTGCCTTCTGTGCAGGTGGAGCTTCTAGAATCTACAAAGAGCCAGTCATATTGTCAGGACCTCAGAATCTGACCCTGACCGTGCATCAGACAGCCATTTTAGAGTGCATCGCCACCGGAAACCCAAAGCCTATAGTTTCCTGGAGCAGGCTAGGTATACATGAGACATTCTGATTTAATGAATAATCAGCCTTTTTAAAAAGAATTTTATCTCACAAACCAACTCTTTGTGTCCATTAGATGGACGCTCCATTGGGGTGGAGGGTATCCAGGTTCTGGGAACAGGGAACCTGATGATCTCAGACGTGTCCATTCAGCACTCTGGTGTGTACGTGTGCGCTGCAAACCGGCCCGGCACCAGAATGAGGCGCACAGCGCTCGGGCGACTCGTGGTACAAGGTGAGGAACAAACGGAATCTGCTGCTGCTTGAGGGTTCAGAACTGATCCAACAGGCGAAAACATCAGGATTCCAGTAGCTCAGTTCTCTGTTAGGAGGGAACAGATTGGGATTATTTATCATCGTCATCAGCCATCAATTTTGACAGGTCACAGTAGCAGAAAGCACAGGTGAAAATGGTCAAATGAACAATGGCTGTTCCATTTAGTTTCCTCAATATCAGGGATTTTTGGCCAAAACATGTCAAAATGGCTGCTGTGAAAAAGGCCCATAGTCTCTAACTATGCATAGTCTCTAGGAAAGAGGAATTAAGATAGAAATTAAAGAGCTAAGTAAAGCACTTTACTTCCCAAATGTTGGATTGTCCCTTTAGTATATTAAAATGTTAGTGCAGGAATGGTCAGAGTCAAAGTGAGCTCAGGTTCTAGAGTTTCAAATCAGCATAGTACAGTATGTGAAGAAACTCAACGTACTATGGAGTCCACAGAAGTGCTGACATTTACCAGGGTCTTTGAATGCATCTCATGACCTGTTTTCTGTCAGAGCCACATGCTGTGAACCCTGAATTATTTTCACTACTTCCCATGTGCTGGACCTGAGAATATTCGCTTTTATTTTTAACTTTTAACATTTGCTTTATATCCACAGTTGTTAATTTGACATTTATTCAAGGGACTGTTATTAACACCAGTTTCAAAAATGAAAAACCTTGCTCACCCTGGACCAGTGAGTCTTAAGAGCTTGAATTTAGTAAAAACATAACATAATATATAACCATATAACATAATGTGTGTGTGTGCACTTGACCGTATTAACTGGGGATGGTGTTGGCGGTGGAGACAGAAGGAGGACAAGGGTCAATACCACAGCTCCTCCCTGTCCTCTCACCTCTGCCCCCGGCTGTTTAGTGGGGGTGGGGTCCGGGCAGCTTGGGGCCTGTGTTTGTTGTATGGTGACACTGATGGTGTGAGACCCCCACCTCTCCGCTGCTCCACCTCCTCCGCATATATGCACACCCCTCCAAGTTCCTCCATAGCAAATAAGCGCTGACACCAGTGTTCAGCTGTGTGTGTGTGTGTGTGTGTGTGTGTGCTGTCTGTGACGTGGACTCATCCATCACCGTGCAGATATCCACGCACGCAGCTCTGCTTATATTTCTCTCTGTCGTTAATCTGTGCGTTTCATTGGCCGTTCTGAGGCCAGCTCAGTTAGCAGCTCACTTCACTGAGTGTTAGGGACGAGATGGACTTTCACTGAAAGCCTGTGCTTCTTCTGCGGATGATGTATGTTGCCTGTACGTCGGATTAAACTCTTTAAAACGCACTATAAATCCTCAGTCCTCAGATGCACCCGGGGTCTTCAGCTCGAGAGCGGAGATACAGTGAAGCTTATGGTGGCGACACATAATCTCAATAAAAGCCTGATTGGAGTGAAAACGCTTGGGAAGCGTTCCATTTATTTTAAAGTGGAGGTCAGAATAGGAGTATAAAGCACTTAACAATAGTTGCACAATAGAAAAAATAAAAACACAGCCAGCAGGTGGCACTATATGCCCCGACACTGCTTTTGAGCAGATCGGTCAATATACAGCAAAGATACAAACGACTTCCTGTTTTGTGGTAAATGGCAGCTAAATTCAAAATGGCTGACTTCCTGTTGGGTGAAGTTCATGTTCAAAGATGAGTTCAGGGTCGGTCTCTCATGTCACATGTGAAGTTTCAAGCAGATTGGTCCAGGTACGGCGAAGTTACAGGCCACTTCCTGTTTCGTGTTTAAATTCACCAAAATTGTGTGTTTATTTACAAAATCTCCAAGCTTCAACTTCCTGTTTGGTTGAGCTCATGACCCCAATTGACTTTTTTGTTCGTCTTGGGCTGTGACATGTTTCCCATCAGGTTACGTGAAATTTGAAGCAACTTAGTTTGGGCTTTGTCCTACTGCGTTTCACCTTTGGGTGGCGCATCACTGAGCTTTCCATTATTTTAGTACATTTATATAATGTTAAGTTTATAAAAGATGCACCGATGTGTGAGAGCTCGGGCCATAAAAGTAGAAATAACGTCAACAACTTGTTGAGTTTAACAATTTTACAAATAAAATTGTAATTCACTGTAAAAATGTAGGTCAATGACGTCAAAAAGGGCAAAAGCAAAATAGATGCTGTGAATATTTATCAAAACATAACACTGTGAAGAAGCCGCCTGCGTTTATTTATATTACTGTGAACAGAGCGGATGTTTGATATGATTATAGAACGTCATCTACACTTTCTCAGTGTTTGTCACCGGTCGGCCTCTACGTATATCGCTTCTCTTAATGACCACACACAGAGACTGTGAATCACATTCACACCTACCTTCGTATATATATATATATATATATATATATATATATATATATATATATATATATATATATATATATATATATATATAGATAGGTAGATATATATAGCACGTATATATATATCTGCATCCTGAGCCACAGCTTGACGTGTTATATTAGATTTGTCCTCAACGACATAATCTTTATTATTCATATACAGAATTCGGCCTCGTGAGCGGATCAATCAATACGTCCTGCTGTCGCTGACTCAGTGTGATTGGCAGAGCCTCAGGTGTACGAGAGGAGGAGAGGAGGAGGCACCGATCTCTAACATATTCATGATTTTATTGATCATTCTGAGCTTCAGAGAGAACAAAGGCACCAAAACACATCCATGTCGTTCTGCAACAATCATCAGATATCAGAGATTTACTGTATATCTGTATCTGCTGTCTTATTATATGCAGTCAGTTTGGTAAAGTAACACTAAAATAGTCAATTTAGCAAATTTCCATTAGAAACAAAACTTATGGATACTTAAACACAAAAAAGGAGTAAAATACACTCTAGACTAGTGTTAAATTCAACTATTTTAGTTCGAAATTGACTGTATGGTAGAATACAGTGGCTTCAGAGAGCATTTTGGCTCTTTTGCTTTTGTTATTTTTTTTAGTTCTCATCCTTGTATTAGAGTGTGTTAATGTGACTCAAGTTTGGCTTGAAAATGAAATATCACAAATGAAATCACATACAGTCACAATATCTGTCCAAAATCGTTCAGCTCTAGTTTTAATATTTCTCACACAGGGTTAGGGTTAGTTCGTTTTCAGAAGTTCTGCAACCTTTATTGAGCCCCAAATAAATTAAACTTGTAGTATAGTTTGGCGTTTCGGAGACGTGACTAAAAAAGTTCTATAGTGATGAGTTTTTATATGATTTTTTTATCAGTTTTGTAAGAACACAGATGTGAAAGTGAGTCAAAGTTATGGTGGCATTGTCCTCGAGTCAAGTTCAGTGTAAACGAGTTAAAGTAGCTGCTGTCTGAGTGTGTGTGTGTGTGTGTGTGTGTGTGTGTGTGTGGTCACGGTCACAACACAACACGGGGACAAAGAGACAAAAAAAAGTGTGGAGCGACTAGACGGTCATTTCAGGGCACAAGGTGCTGGGCAGGCAGGTTGGGGGGGGGGGGGGTGTTATGAAGAACGACCTGCAACCTCTGACCCCCGACCCCTGGCTTTAACAGGAGGAGTCAGCGCTGTGGAAACAGTTGGAGGTGGAGGAGGTGGAGGAGGGAGGGTGGACACACAGGGAGGTGGAAGTGGAAAGGAGGCGTGGTCTCAGGGGTTAATTAAGGAGAGCTGGAAGATGGATAGCATCCCAGCAGATGGGTGAGGGCAACTGTGGTGTCAACGTATAGTGACACACACACACACAAAGGGTGTCCAGCCATTTTTGGAGGATGGTGTGTTTAATTCATCCCTCCCTCCCTCCCTCCCTTCCATTATCCAGATAAGATCAGCTGCAGATTCACTTTCCATATGTTGCATAAACATCATGAGAAAACTTTCCCACAGTGAAGAACTGGTGTCGCACTCTGAGCCACAATAATCTGACACTTTAAAATCACCATTTACTGCAGGGATTAAGTGGATTATATACACCTGAAACAGCAGAGACTCTTTTTTACTGTTTATTATAGTATATAGTATAGTTTTATATTGTTTCCTTCTTGTCCTCACAATAATATGCCATCAAACAAATGTTGCTCATGTAAGAAATACATACCAAAGGTTGTAGAAATAGTCCGACTATAAGATTAATACAGCGATTAAATGAAACAAGTCAGATACAAAGACAATACAAAAAATATATATAAAGAATATAGACATGTTTTTATTAAGAATGACTAAATAAGTAAAAAGTCATACTATAAGAAAAATCTGATTAAACAATGAAGAAGTACAAAATTAAGTGACTGTAATGCGATATAATCTATAATAATATGAACTTTGATCACTTTTAATAGGAAAACCATAATATGAGTATTCCATATTCAATGCTGGAAAGTAAAAACAATCATATTAGTAATGTAGTAAAGTTCAATTTCAAGATTTATGAATTAAATGTTGTACTTTTTTATTTTATAATAATAATATTTCAGAAACATACTTAAAACTAGTTTATACTGGGATTTTGAACCAAAATTATGGTCGAGATGAATTCGTATAAGAGTTCATAGACAAAAAATAAACAATAAAACATATGCAGCTTCAGCAGAAGGTAAAATCAAACAATAAGAGACAACAGGGATTAAACTAGGACTTAATGAGACGTGTGAGACGCAGTGAAACTCAAGGTCAACACAAACGCTGATCAATAACAGAGTATGGATCGATTGATGAGCGGTCGGCCGAGGACGCCTGACACTTTCTAACGTGGCGGAGGAGGAGGAGGAGGAGGGACAGATGAAGGGGTGGACAGCTGAACCCCGGAGACATAATGACCCCCCCCCCAACACATACACACACAGACACAGAGAGTCTAACAATAAAGGGGAAATATCCATTTATTTTACCCCCAAATTATTGCTCAAGGAACAGCTACACAGAGGAGTTAAAATGATGTATTATATCACTATTTAAACTCAAAAAACATTTAAAATTCTGACTATTAATACACATATGAAGTCTGGAGATTAATATATGTTCTTGTTTTGATTACAAGGGTTTTTGTTTTGTAGATCACGCGCTGACATCATGTATTTTCCTTCAAATAAATTAGACAAATTGAGCTATAAACCATTTAATTTGAATGTAATCCATACATTTTCAGGTCTATATTTGGCATGGTTGTCTGAAGATAGTATTTTGTGTATTTCCCTCAGACTTTTGTCATAATACACTGTTTTTATTAGGAGAAAAAAAACAAAATAAACACTTAAAAACCTGGTTACTGGAAAATCAAAGCTGCTATCACAATTCAGCATCAACTGTAAAGCTGTCTGTTATTGTTGTGATGTTTTATTCATCAAACCTATTCTTATTTATAAAAGAACAAATGATGAAAATGAGCCTTTTGGCTTCAATCTTATGTTAAATATCTAGATACAGTATGATGTCCAAAATCGGTCAAAAAAGTCATAGTTTTCAGATGTTTCAGCTTCTTAAATGTGAATATTTCCTGGTTTCTTTGCACCATGTAACAAAGAAATCATTAAAACTCAATCATTTGTGGTTTGTGGACGAAAAACAAGACACCACATGGTAACGGTAGCAACAGTCTCTGTCTGGCAAGCAATTTCACACAGTTTTTAATTGTGATTATTGTGACGTGTGTCTTACCCCTTCTTCTTCTTCTTCTTTTTCTCTTTATCTTCCTCTCTCTGCTCTTCAGCTCCCCCTGAGTTCCTGCAGTGGCCGCAGTCTGTGTCCAAAACAGCAGGGGGCAGCGCTGTGTTCAGCTGCGTGGCCCAGGGTGTCCCTGAGCCTCACCTCATCTGGCTGAAGAATGGCAAAGTCTTGACTCCTGGACACAACGTCAAACTGACTAACAACAACAGGTAGAGAGAGGTCTTTGTACTGTGACATAAATAAAAAAAACATTGAATATGAACACATGAATATGAAACATTCACTGTGAATCTGCAGAGGAAAGAGAAAGTCACTTAATGTCACATGACGTAAGATTTAAGTGATTTTACCTGAAAAGTAGCTCAGTAACAGCAGGACGTTACCCAGGCAACGTAACCTGATACAATTATGGGTATCATGACATCACATATTGATTAATAACTGAAATATCAGCAGCAGCAGCAGCAGCAGTGCTGTGTCTGCATGCAGTCATTGTGCTGATGATGCAGTGAATCATGTGTTCATGAGAGCAAACCAAACACAAACATCAGAGAGTAGCAGGAACAAACTTACTCACAATATAGTATATAAGTAAATTCACCTCAAACAAACAGCAGAGGCTTTGTTCGGGGGGGGTTTACCTTGCATTTTTACAGTTGCACCACATGGGGGCAGCACCATGAAAGAACCTGTGGTCTGTGACTGAACAATAACATCAAACCAAAACACTTTTTTTCGTGGTGACCTTGAGATATAAAAAAGTGTAGGTCAACGATTAGTATTAATGATGTTACACAAATACAAGGTCAGCTGACTCAGTTTGTTTTAAGTCACTTCTTTAATTGTAATCATTTTCTTTTCTTAGATTTTAACAGAATTGTAATCTTTCGATTTTTGATTGAATTTGAATATTCTGTCAAATGTTATAATTGTGATTATTATGATTATGATCATTATCATGTAATAATGTGCAAGTGAAACTGCCAGATCCGGACTTTTAAAAATAATATTATTATAGTAGTAGTAACAATGTTTGTTGTAGTAGTAGTGGTGGTGGTGTTGGTAGTAATAGTAGTAGTAGTAGTAGTAGTAGCATTCATAGTGGTTGAAATAGTAGTTGTAGTGGTGTAATTTGTGGTAGTAGTAATGTAGTAGTGTAGTGTAATGTAGTGGTGAGTGGTGGTGGTGGTAATGATAGTAATAGTAGTAGTAGTATTAGTAGTAGTAGTAGTAGTAGTAGTAGTGGTTGTGGTATTTGTTGTAGTATCCAGAGAAGAAGTAGTGGTTGTGGTAATAGTAGTACCAGTTGTATTAGTAATAGCATTAATAGTAGTAAAAGTAGTGGTTGTATTAGTAGTGGTGTAAGTTGTGGTAGTAATAATAGTAGTAGTAGTAGTAGTATTTGTTTTAGTACCAGTAGTAGAAGCAGTGGCTGTAGTAGTG
Source organism: Solea solea (assembly GCF_958295425.1). NCBI lineage: Eukaryota > Metazoa > Chordata > Actinopteri > Pleuronectiformes > Soleidae > Solea > Solea solea. The sequence goes on along the minus strand of NC_081153.1, from coordinate 5,135,620 downwards.
ATGTAAATTGCGGAAGTAGTAATATAGTAATAATAGTAGAATTAATAGTGGTGGTATTTGTTGTAGTAGTAGTAGTAGTAATATCTAATATTAGTAGTAGTATATCAATCAGAGAAGGGACTACATTTGTGATAGCGTATTTTTTTACATTACTTGTTGGTTCTTTATTTAAAGTAAATCTGATCACTTTAACCTCCACTGGTCTGAGGTCAGTGCAGCAGCATCAGTATCAGTCATGTGATGCAGCTGTGTGTTTTCTCTTGTTTGCAGCACTCTGGCTCTGACCCGCATCACGTCAGAGGACGAGGCCATCTACCAGTGCATCGCTGAAAACAGTGCCGGGACCAACCAGGCCAGCGCCCGTCTGGCCGTGGTCCAGGGTAAAGACCTGCCCGCTGCCCCCGAGGGCTTCAGAGCCAGCGCCCTGACCACCAACGTCCTGCAGATCACATGGGATCAGCCGCCAGCAGAGGTCACCGACGGCATCATCGGATACGTCCTGCACATCCGCAAGATCGGCGGTGAGTGTCTGTGTGGAAACACAGACCCCACGTCACAAACCACATTCTAATAGTTTGGCACGGAGTTAATATAATGATAAAATCCATATAGTCATGGCATTATTACTAAACTAGTACTATATTATCATTTCTGAAATGTGATCATTTTTATTGTTATAATGTGTGTAAATCTCAGAGCCGGACACTCTGGAGCTGCAGGAAGCCATCAGTAAAGGCACCTTCAAGCATGACATCACCAACCTGGAACCAGCCACCACCTACTCCCTCTACCTGAAGGCCTACTCTCCTCTGGGAGCCAGTCAGCAGTCGCACACTGTGGTGGAGACGACACTGGGCGACGGTGAGAGTCCAGAGTGCAACGCAACGCGACACGACACGTTTAGATGTCTATATAACTAACTATATATAATTGTAAAAATGGCAGCTCTGAAAAAAGGTATATTACACCAGGTTTATTCAACATATGCGTGAACATTACACAGGTTTACTTTCATAAAATTTCCCTTTTTCATTGTTTCATTGTTTCACTAGACCAGAGGTCTCAAACTCGTGATCCCTGGGCCACATACGGCCCTCCAATAGATTTACTTTGGTCCACCACATATTATCAACTTACACTGACTTATTTCTGTATGGTTTTTTTTAATGAATAGATAAATTTTTTGGTCATAAATACATTTTTATTATGAGCTATATATTTACCCATATCAAAAGAAACACTTTTATTTTGAAATTCTTTTGAATTTTGTGACTAATATTGTTATTTTCATGTAATTTTAGGATCATATTGCTCACCAACCACTGAACACTTGCTTTTATTTCGAGTCATTTGTCATTTGAATTTGAGACCCCTACAATAGACTAACTCTCAATTTGAAAGATATTTTTATGCATTTTTTAGCTTTCATTTATGAGATGGACAGATAAATGTGTGGTCAGACACACAGTGGAGGACAGTAAGCAGGAATCAGGCCCGTGTTGCTGCAGGAAGCCTCAGCCTCGTAGGGCACCAAGCAGTCTTTAGTTGTCTTGACGACAGTTTGCTCCTTTCATCAGCTCCTCTGAGAACGGTTAAGTCTGTTTCTCTCATCCGTGACCTCATCTCTCATTCCTCCCCGCACAGTGCCGACCCCTCCCACCTTCTTCACCAAAGTGGTGAATTCCACTGCGGTGCAGGTTCTGTGGGAGCTGCCCAGTAAGGCCGGCAAAGCTGAGGGCTTCAGGCTGTCCTACCGCAAAGTCCCCCACTCGGACTTCCAGGGACCGGTCCAGCTGCCGCATCACGTCAATGCCCACATCATCTCAAACCTGGGTGAGTGTGGAAACCCTTGAGCTGCTCTGTAAATGACACGCTCTCATTCCAGTCGTCACACACTCTGTGACCTGTTTAAAATGTCACCGATGTACCAGAATGCATCAGGGCTGTAGGCTGAAACCATAAATATTTCCAACCTCATCACATCGCTCCCTCTTTGTCTTGATGTCGGTAGAGCAGCGCCTGCTCCTCCACCAACCTTTGTTTGCATTAACACTTCTGGGCTCAAGACCTGTAACCACGGCAACACTCTTAACCTTGTCACCGACAAAATAATGTGAACAGGAGGAGGAGGACGTCAGCTACACTGTGTTAGCTCTTTTTGTTTTATTCTCTCTAAGGAAACAAGGTGCTTAACCAGGTCAGCTTAAGCACATTTTGGCACTGACTGCCAGCTGGGTTTATGTGTTGACCATGATATATAAACAGTAACCCCGAAATTACTGCATAATACAGTAGAATTAATAAGTATAGAAGGGTACAGTGAGTGCATTAATTGGCAGGTGTTGATTGACCAGTCTATTTACGTATATGTATTAGTATGTGGGTACAGAATCAGAGATGAACCTGCCTAGTGGAGAAATCAACTGGCAAACTGCCTGAACAAGATAGTCTGTGTGAAAATGTAGAGGATACACGAGCAGTAGAGCTGTAGCTGTGGTTAATTCAATTTTAAATTCAGTTTTATTTGTACAGTATAGCGCCAAATCTCATCATACAACATCTCTAGGCACTGTATGTAGTAAGGCAGTAACCTGTACAATATTATAGAGAGACAATTAATAACCCACCAGTTCACACAATGAGCACACACTAGTGGCATCAGTGGAGAGAAAATACTCTAATTTTAACAAGAAGAACTCTCAAAAATGTGCAGCTCTCTGCCCAGACAGGTTGGGGTGAAAGGAAAAGGGGGCCGGCCACATGCTCCACTGCGTGGTGTGGAAACTCTACTGATTGAGGGAATTGATAATTGGGAATGGTTGACTCTGCATTCCCATCTAATAGGCAGCTGTCAGAAATGACAAACCTGATGTGTTTGTAAGCTAATGACATGCTCCGGGTTCCTGTCGTTTACCAGAGCACTTCATTTCCCACAAGAGTTGGGCTCAATCAACGAGCTGCTAAGAGTCAATCAATTACTCTACTTGACTCTCAAATTAGACGCTGTTCCTCAGCCGGTGCCCTCCTCACATGTGAGTGAGCAGACTGTGTACACAGTGTGAGGATAAAGAGACCGTGAAGTACCTGCACGCTGCTTGAATCACTTGAAAAATAATCGTTTACGTAGCCGCGTTTGTGCCCTTTTATTTTCCGTACAACACACCGTCCGTCTGTGCCGGATACAGTACGTGTCCCTTTTTACAACAGTCAGGGTTTTAGACAGAATCCAAAACTGCTGTGAAGTAATCAATGTGAACTCAGGAGTTCCAGACTCTGGTTACGCTTCAGTAAAGCTGTACAGAGCAGTAATGTTCACCTCAGTCCACAAATCCTCAAACTCGTCACTGACGCTGGATGTCGTGCTTCTGTTTCAGAACCGGGGGCAGTGTATGAAATTAAGCTGGTGGCCTACAATGGAAACGGGGATAGCGACTGCTCCAAGAGACTGGTGTCACTGGCAGATGAGGGCAGCAGTGACCAAAGCACTGGTGAGTGTGATCACACACGGTCCTGTTTTAAGATTTTTAGATATATAGTGAAGTCGTATATCACATTAGCTCTGTGTTTGTCTCCAGGTGGGGACAGTCTGTGTCAGTGCAGGGACGGAGAGGCCTCTCTGGGCAGCATCGTCATTGGCATCCACATCGGCACCGCCTGCATCATCTTCTGCGTTCTCTTCCTCATGTTTGGATACCGTCGCAGGTAGAACCCACAGCTCTGACTCCCCTTCATGTATCATGCATGTTCACTTATGAAGGACGTGTATTCATAACCGGACCCTGTTTGTAGCCTTTTTTGCAGCAAGGGGACTCAGGACAGCTGGTCTGTGCCGAGGAACAACGCAGGACACAATGGAAACGCTAAAGACGGCGCAAAGTGCCACAGAGTGGAGTCAGTGCCTCAGGTAGTCGACTGCGTTCCACCTTCTTTAACCACGTCATCTGCTTTTCCTTTACAATCCCGTAACATTAACTATCAAATCCACAACACAAAACTAAAATAGGTTCCAGTAGCTTTGATAGGACATACACCACATATTTACATATTTGAAACATTGTTTTCTGATATCTTACCAAGCAAACGTTGCTCGTGGCATCTTTAGACCAAATTATTTTATTAAATAAGAGGTCCTCAGAGGTCCACACATGCCTATCACTATTGAGCCTGTTGTATAATCATATTGTATTTTCTTTTCCCACACTTGAACAACGTCTGATTCCTTCTCTCTTGTCTCGCCCTGTCTTGCTGCTGTGACTCAGGTGGTCTCTCAGTGCCAGGTCATCGTGGAGCCGGAGTCGTCAGGTTTGCCTGGCATAAGCACTGGCTAACACTGGTCAAGAATAGCAACATTAACACCCCTCCAACTTCCTCCCCTTCCTACCCACCCCTGCCCCTTTAGAGAGTCCAGTCAAAGGTTTAGTCTCCCCCCCCAAAACCTGCTGCTATAACCCCAGTGCCCCCCACCCCACAGTACTATAACAGAATACTGTACCCACTACACCTCCAACCCTACCTTGAACCAAAGCATATTGCCTTTACTGCCTGTGCACATGCACGTGTGCATGTTGACAAAGCCTTCAGAAAGCATTGTCACTCCAGATTAGGCCCAGTCAAATTCTTTTTGTGTGCACAAACACTCGCTGTCACTTCTGCCAGTGGAAGTCTGCTCCATAACCAAAATATATTATTCCCCAGACTTCCGCAGGCGAGTGGATACGTGACGTGTTTTACCGTCTTAAAAACACCAAAATGAAGCCAAATAATTTAAAGTGACTGGGCCAATGAGTCTGTTGTGTCAGATCTCTCATCGAGTTTGCCTTCAATTTCTCTGCAATAAGAAAGGGAAGAAACACAGCTGCCTTTGTGAGCGCCTTACAGAGGTGAGAGTCCGAGTAGAAGTGACAGTACAAGCCATTTAGAAGAATCATGTACACAAGCATTCTGTATACATATCTTCCAAAGAAAGCTACCTCAGTCTGACAAGAATGTCCGAGCCATAGTTGAGGCCAATGTTAGCCTGTTGATGCTGCTTGTGCCAGCCTACCTCAACCAAAAAAACCTTTTTAACCTTCACCTAGTTACTTGACCAGTGCCAATGCCAGTGTTCCGTGCAGGCTGCCAACCAGGCCAGTCCAGAGTGTGCCTACCAGGATGACCACCGTGGAGAGCATAACCACGGCAGAGCCTGACTTCCACTGCCACCAACTGAAGCCTTACCGTAACGGAGATTTCCATGAGCCTGAACTAGTTCAAGCCAGGTCGCCTGTTGTTTCCACCAACAACAAGTCTTTTCTGTTCCGACACCGGAAAATGTCAAGGAGGCCCTGTTGCCTTGAGTCCCCGATCGTCACTGTTTCACAGCCGTGGCTTTCAAATATGAAGTGAATCTCCAAAAACACATTTTGTGCAGAGGATGCAGCACATAGAAAATATGGGAGCGTAGACTGTTACCTGAACATTGAAGCCTACGCGTTCCATGTTTTTCTATGATGTCCATCGAAGAAAACAAGTGCAGAGTGCCCGTTTGGTCTGCACAAACCTGATGGCACAAAGAAGATGAGTCGTGTTTTGGCGCCACGCTGCCAAGTTAACTCTCCAGATGCCAAATCGGTCACCCTGGGACCTCAAAGACCCTGAGTTGGCAGCTTAGGAAGTTTAAAAGTGATGCTTGCCTGAATGCACGGACAAGGCTTGCGTCTCACCGTGTCAGCCTATCCCAAAAAAAAGAAATTCTTGTATGAAAACCAAGTTGAATGATACCCAAAGATGTAGACATTTTGACGGTTTTCTTTAGTTTACTTTTAAATGTTCTTTTAAGAGAGACTACATTTTCTTACAGTTTTGGACTGTTCCTGTTCGAAGGAGTCACCTGTGTTTAAAGTGCTTTAACAGAACCCGCGCCAAAAACAAAAGATTTACCTCATAATTTCATAACATTTTATTTCTTTCTTTAAAAAAAATAATATACCGTTTGTCACTTGCTTTAGTTTGGAAATTATTCCAGGTGTACGCCTTCAACATGGAACTGTATTTTGTTTATTCTAACATTTCATTTTTAAAATGACCAAATGAAGATGTCAAATATTTTAAAAAAGGACTTTTATGTCAATAGTATAAGGAATACTTGCTTTCTATTTTTAAGTAGGTAAGTTTGTGCCAACTATTTAGCTAATTTTTAAGAAATATGTAACCAAATACCTCTACATTTTAACATTCCCAGTTTTAACCTTTTCATGTCCTCATAGCCAAAGCACAGAAACATGCGTGTGAGCATGGAAATATGATGTATGTGTGTGGAGAGCAAACAGTAGGTGAACGTTGAGGGCAGCAGATTTAAATGGAGCCACACTTTTAGATTCAATGTCAATAACCAAAGAAAAACAGCTTACAATATAAACATCTACACACAGAATTATTTCTGTCTTAATGGGCAGAAATATACACACACAAAATGAGCTATCGTCTCTGAACTACCAACCAAACAGGGAACAGTAGCTACACTGCTAACACCACTGTGTAGCTAGGCAGCTAGCTTAGCTGTAGCACAACAAAATGAACACCACAAAATAACTTACCTGCAAATGTTCTAAAAACCTGCCTGTTAGTGTAAATATACAGAGTCTTTGGGACAAGATTTTGTTGCCAGAAAGCCGTTTTAACATTTAATCACCAAGTTTGACTGTCTGACTTACAGATATCTGTGAAAATGGTGTCACAGGTGTTTATAATTCAGTTTCTACTAGCCAAAATGACCTCACAGATATCCGTAATTTAATTATTTGTCAAAATGTATATCCGTATTTCAGGTTTTTACTCGAGAGATTCAAACTAGTTTTGCCATTCAAGTGTATGGGGTTTGGCATTTTTTATATCTACAATTCAGTTGTGGATATCTGTAGCTGAATTTTAGACGTATTTCATTCCAATTTCAGATATCTAAAACGTCATTATGTCTAAAAAGGACACTGTAGATATAAAATGAGGATAATTAAAGATATTTTGAACTTGAATTATGACCAGTTTGAGTCTTACTAGCAAAAACTGAAGTGTCAAAATTATATTGTATTATATTATAGTTTTGACTAGTAAGAATGACATTGCAGATATCGGTAGTGAATATCCTGTCTAGTAATTAAAAAAACCCGGCTTGCCTTAGACTCCTGGTTTCGAGTTTGACCGATCACGACTGAACAGGATTTCGTTAGCCTGCAGTAAACCGAATTTCGTAAACCTGCTAGCTGTGAAGAAACATCTAGTTGTAAAAGTCGTCTCTCAACTGTGAGTCCATTCTTGCGTCCCACGTTGTTTTTTAAGAAGTGTTAAGCGTGTAAGGCAAACAGAAAACACCAGTCTGGGCCTGGATATACATTTATACATCTATACATTGGCAACAGCACCCAAAATATTAGCCATAGCCAACCAGATGATGACGCTAATATGCTAAATGGAGTGATGTCAATATTCACCACTGCTAACAAAAAACTGAGAAAATGTGCCTCTTGTTAAATGACCACAGAAGTTCATACAGTGTTTGATGGGTCAAAAGTGTGTGTTGCCTCAAGCTTTAATGTTCCTCAAGGTTTATCTTAATGTTTTATATGAGTATGAAAGGTTAATTCAAAACAGCAGTATAAACCTCAGGGCCTGTGCCCTTCTATTCTTTTATTTTTTACACAGCTGAATGACGTTAACGCGATGCCAAAAAAGTGTATTTGATATGGATGACTGAGAAAAAGTCAGTGTTTTATATAGTGAGAATTAAGTGTGTAGTTGTTGAGCTAGTTTTTTTTAAAAGGGAAAGAATCTGTAACTTCTTTTTTGAACCATTCCTTTGTCTCTTTTCATTTGAGTCTTATTGCGTTCCTCCTGTTGTGCACAGGAAAAGGTGCCACAAGTGTTCACTCTTTTTTTACAAAAAGGTTTTTATTGTAATTATTAATTATTGTTAGAATTGATGCCATTCATTATGATAAGTTCAACATTTTGCTGTTTCTTTTTGACATGTGTAAGGAAAAAAAGGATCTTAGGATTGCTTTGTGATGAGTTTTCAAGAGACATTTTGTTTTTTAGCCAAATTTGCTTTCTGCCCTGAAGAGTCAGTTTATTATAGGGAACAAAGAAGTATAAGAAAAGGGAAAAAAAAATGTAGGAATGTAGAAACTGGCTGCTAGTACCAATGAGAAACAGTGCTTTAATAATGTTCTCAAAGCTTTCCACTGGTGTACTGATGGCAACTGCAAAATGAAAGCTTTACACTGTAAAGACTGAGGTTGTGTACTTGGTCTTTAGGTAACGTGGAAAGGTCAGGATTGACTGACTGTGGTTGCGCTGCATGAGGAAACACGGAGACCAAGCTGTGACTTCATTGACTTCTTTTCATGTTTAGATATTTATCTTTTTATCAGTTTAATGTAGAACATTCGCACAAATCACAAAAACAGTGTCATATTTTGGATTCTGCCAATTTTACTGAGGTTTACCAGCCTAATTATTTAGATTTCTGTTGTTTGAATACATCAGTTTACAGACTGTAAATTGACTCATTATACTTGCAATTGGAAAAACTGGGTAATGTAGGGGAGGATTGTTTTTGTGATTTGTGTGAACTATAAGCTTATTTATTTAGCCTCAGGGCTTCCACTGTTAGTAATTAACTTGAAAATGTAGTTAAAAGCTCATTAAAAACAAAAACTTATATTTATTGAGAATTTAGTTTTTCCAGTTCCTTTAAGCTACCCATCTAGCTGCACTAGAAGCCGAACATTTATTTTAAAAAAATAATAATAAATAATAATACAAATAATAATGACCATAGAACAAACCATTACTGTTTGTTACTTTAGCAGAAATAACCTGGGATTAAAATGTTCCTTTTTAAATTATGTCAAATTGAATTGTGTTAATATTGAATTTAAAACAAATAATAAAAGTGGTATAATTTTATTAACTAAGCTATTTTAAAAGTTTAAAAGCAGTATTTTCAGCTTTCCTACCAAACAGCTTGGTCTCTGTGCAACTGCAGACGTCTCTAATGTCAGACTTCACTCTGCCTTTTCGCTCTCTCTCTTCACAACCCAACTTGCCTAAAACCAAATAAAGACATTTTGTTTAATTCATGTTTCTAAATCTCTCTTTTATTTTGTTATGATGATGTTTTATTATCCTTTGTTGCCTAATTCAGTGTGTACTGGATTCTTCCCATAGACCACAACATATTTCCTCTTAAACTACATTTTTTTTTGACATGCGTCACCAATAGTCACGTAATACGTAATTCCCATGAAGGCTAATTTCAGGCAAAATTCTCACCTAGAGATGCAGCGGATTTTTGGTCACAAGTCATGAAACTTGCAAAAGAAATTGCAAAACATCAGCCAAACAACAGACTACATAAGAACAAATGGAAGAACTCTTAGTCTATCTATGTCATGTCTTATATACTGTATTCACAATTGATTAATCTGCCAATGATTTTCTTGATGAATTGTCCGTGAGATGTTAGAAGTGGTCAGTCATCGATTAATCCAGGACTTGTTTCAGCCCTAATGACTACTACTACAACTACTATTGTCACATAATAGTATTTCACACCAAGAGTATTTTCCAGGACATCTTTTATTGAGCAAATATAAGACTTATGAGACTGTGTTGAATATATATATTTATATATAACATCACACCTGCTTACAAGAGAGTAATAACGTTGGTATAGTCACATTAAATGAGCACTTTATTAGGAAAACACAACGATCAGATTGGTTGGAGCTGATGGAAAGGCTACAGTAACCCAGATACCGACCAGTAACATTCTCTTTCTGGTCACAGTTTTCTGACTTTGCTACATCCACTTCAGATCCTACATATGACATAACATGAGGGAATACGTAACTTTAGCATTCCTGTTGTATCAAACATTTCTCTGGGGGACAAATGTCACGCCCCTTTCCTTTGTGTGAGTGTGTGATGGGTTGCAGGTGTGAACGCTTGATTGAACAACAGGTGTGTGGTGGATCCTGGGAGCTGATTGGTCCTGCACAGAAGGTTCCAGTATAAGAGGCCGGATCGTCCACTAGCTGCAGTGGACTTTCCTTGACTCACTCACCGTCAGATTGCTTGCAGACATCTTGTGCGAGTAAACCTTTTAAAAACTGTGTGTTTAATGTGTTGCTGGTGGGTTCATGGGAGGTTAAGAGAGGGAGTCTCCTTGTAAACTTTGTTTGTGGGTTTTCTCCCGTCCAAAAACCATGAAGTTGGACACTCCTCATCTGGAGGATAAAGCCATAGAAAATCAGAAATGTCACACCCCTGTCCTTGGGTTGTGAGTGTGTGATGGGTTGCAGGTGTGAATGCTTGATTGAACACCGCGTGGGGTGGAAACTGATTGGTCCTGCACAGAAGGTTCCATTATAAGAGGCCGGATCATCGCTACGTCCTGTGGATGTCCCTTGAACCACTCACAATCAGATTGCTTGTGGATATCTCGAGCTTGTGCTAGTAAACCTTTAAAAATAGGGTGTTTGATGTGTTGCTGGTGGATTTGTGGGAGGTTGGAAGATTAACTTTGTTTGTGGGTTTTCTCCACGTCCAAAAACGTGCAGTTGGAAACTCTAAATTGACCGTTATGTGTGAGAGTGAACAGTAACCCCGCTTTTTCGCCCTTCATCAGCTGGGATTTGCACCAGCCACCCAAACCCTGCGACCCTCATGTGGAGGATAAAGCATTAGATGATAAATTAATTATTTACCAAACACGACAGTCCCCACACGTGAATCCAGGAGATGATGCAGTCAGAACTGACGCTGGGCTTTTTTGAAAGCCTACTCTGTATTAACTCTGTGTTTATTAATAAAGTGCCTCTTGAATGTGTATATGTTTCATATAGAGTGCACATATATGTAATGATGTATATGCTTCAGTAACAAAGTGTAGCTTCTGTCTATGACGACCAACAACATGTTCAATACTGGCAACTTTGTGCATATAAATCTCAAGAATGAATGAATATTTCATCAGTAATTACTCTTTTACATTCTATTGCTCTCTATACAATTTAAAAAAGAAAAACATCAATCCGTGAAACAATCAGCCATGCAGCATTACAGTAATTACCTTGTTAAGTAGTCTTAAGCTGCTTTCAGACATGCACGGAGAGAGAGAGAGAGAGAGCGCGAGAGTGTGTCCCGAGAGGCCTCTGAGTGTGAACGCAAATGTCTGCACGAGTCCCTCCGGAGATTCTTCAGATTTCTCCTGCTGGCTCCTCAGAATAATCTCTGGATAATGTTGCCAGTGAGGTCACACACGAGAACTCAGCAGGAAGAGAGAGACACTGGAGGAACCAGACAGAGCCACGAGCCGTTACGCGGACAGTGTTGGGAGTACGTAACGTGTTAGGGTCACACTTTCACACGTGTCCTGTAACCATTTATTCCTGTTCCTTTTGCAACAAGATCATTTACAAGAAACGTCATAAGCGGTTTTCATTATTGGTAATGGTTCCCCAACACTGCTTCCTGCTGCATCCTTCGTATGCGAGCATCACACTGAGCATCCTCCAGACATTACGCGGAGCTCAAGTCTGAAAACAGCTTTTCTTTTTTCTGGAGGTAGTGTTAACACCCGACACTTTTTAAGTTTAAGTAGCAACATTCTCTTCTCGGACTGAAAGAGATAAGAAGTTTTGACATCAATTTCGTGTCTGTGTTTTATATATATATTATATACATATCTAATGTGTATAAGTACCTTAGATTTTCAGTGGGTACACGTCAAGTAAATCCAGCAGCAATTGTGTCTGCTTATGCTTGAATACGTATTATAAGAATAATAATAATAAAGGCCAGAGTGTAAGATGTGTCTCACATTCTCCACATCGGCTCCATATACTGCATATACTCATGTGCTGCTCCCAAAATGAGGCCATATTCATTGGTGTAAAATTGGTGGGAATTGTGGTATTTGTCGTCCTGGGCCCTGCGTCAATAGTTCTTACAAAAAGTTTCACAATTGGTCCAGTAGATCGCCTCAGGCAGCAATGGCTGCAGTGTAATCTCTGTTATAGCCATAAAAAGTGCTTGTTTTGTCCAATAAATGGCTTGTGGATGCGTCAGAGAGTCCGCCCTCCTCTCACGGCACCAATTGTCCTGTCTCTAATATTGGTAAAGACAATCTGGCGTTCTCCAAATACTCATGGGGACACACGTCCCCACCGAATGCTGTGAGAGGAGAGTGAGCAAGCGGATTTTTACGAGTGTCAGTGAATGCATCACACCCACTGAGGTCAAAAATACCAGATATCCCCTTTTTAACTTGAGTTTAAAACACTGAGGGGTAAAGAAATGACACCGGTCACATTATTCATTATCTCCTGTTTTACTTTGTTTCTCTCATTCCCTTCACTTCCTGTTCGTTTTCCTGCCACTCAGATGACCTGCTGATTAGTTTCACTGTTCAACCACTGTCACTTCCTTTTAATCTGCATCCAGCTTTTGATTTCCTGGTGAATTATTGTCTCAAGTTTTGTTGTCTTCACTCCCTTATTTTCATTGAGTCAGCGCTTACGCGAAAGGATTTAAGATGTCACTGTGCTTGTGGTACGTTTGTTTGTATCCCTTAACTCCCTTCTATAAAATGTATTTGATAAAATACACACAAATTTGACCAGAAAATGAACAATAAATACAAAATTAATCTCTCGTTAAGCCGATCGTTTGCATAAAATACATTCAAAGTCTTCAGAAAAGACAACAGAAATGACCTAAACCATATTTTCACAACAGTAACATCTCTATGTGGTTTTTGAATTTAAAGGTTCAGTGTGTAGCAAATCAAACACAGTGTTTTATATCTACCTCAGATTAGATTGCAGGGTTCGGGAAGCATTGCCCCTCCACCTGTGTCACAGCCCACCACACCGACTCAAAGACGGCACCTACTGTGTGCTGCATAGTTCAAACCGAATCAGTGTGGTTAGATTAAAGTATTACGACAAAAGTATTGGCACTCGTAGGTCTTGCAGCACATCATGAGGAGCCATTTGACGACTGCTACGGCTTAGGATACACCACCACAGCGGTCAAAGAGCGGCAACATAACGGCATTACTTTCCCAGCTCATCACATCATATCAACGTTAATGTGTCAAAATTGAATAATGAAGGACATGGAAGTAGAGCCTTGTTTTTTCTGCTCTAAGTCATTTGCTTCCTTTTGCGTCTTCTAAACTGGCCCGGATTTCAACAGCTAATCACAGTCATCTCTCCCACTGAGACTATGAGCTTATGCAATATGCTAAATCAGCCAAAAAGCCATTAGCAGATCTCCTTTTAAGATGCTGACAAAGGTCAATAATCCTGCCCCAACAGGGACCACCACGGATGGTCATTAATTGCCCGCCTGCTGGCCGTCAGGGTGGTGTCTCCCAGGCCTCGGCACAATGATGTTCTGATATTGCAGCTAAGTTGAGGAAAGATGCTCTATCCTAATTCAAAACACCTAGAAAAAGAAGAGCCTGTGTGCTTGTGTGTGGTGCGACTCTGACAGCAGAGAACACTGTCGTCGCACGGCTTTAATCTCTCGGCCTCCGCTGTTTAACTCGGATTCCCGCTGTGCTGATTTGAACTCAAATCAGACTCCATCTCCCCAGGGGCTCCGGCTCTGCGAGCGGAAAGGCCATCCTCAGAGCGAGGCGAGGCGTTGTTGCCGCGGCGACAGCGGCAGCACGCCACCACGTCGGCGATGTCGGCGCGGAACGACGACGTGTAGAAGCCGTAGATGACGGGGTCGCAGCACGTGTTCAGGTTGCCAAAGACAAACAGTATGTGGTGGACATACTCGGGCGTGTGCTGGATCATCGCCGGCTGGAACCAGTACCAGATCCCCATCAGGTAGTAGGGCGTCCAGCAGATGACGAAGGAGCTGACGATCACGATGGTCATCTTCAGAGTCTTCATCCGAGCTTTGGGGATCATGTCTGTTCCACTGCGTCTGAGGCAGTGCTCGCCATCTGCAGATAAAACAACGTAGTGAAACCTACGGGAGCATATGTTCTGTTAATGTGACGCTGTGTTCACGCCGGACGCAACGCAAACTTGTCTCGCAACGACTTTACACACAAAGTCAATGCAGAGACGCGATATTTGTGTCGGCACAAATAATACCTTTCCCCGAGCGGAGTTTGTACGTGACGTCATTTGGAGACTCTCAACGCTGATTGGTCATCACAATTTTTCTCTTGACGAGTTTCACCGTTAATTTCGGGAGCTCCGATGGTATCCGATGGTGTCTTCGAAACTCTGACTTTCGTCCTTTGATTAATGAAAACATTCTTGGCAAATGTTTTCGCTTTCGCCCGTCTCGCGCCGGTCCAAGAATTTACGAAGCTAGCGGTGAAACTCGCCCTACGTTATTGTGACACCACACAAAACGACGGTTTCTTCTCTGCAGACGTTTCCATAACAGAGAGTGCAGCAATGCTTGGGTTGATGGTAAAAGCGCAAAATGACACCGCGGCACGACAAACGCAGCAAACCGCTTTCGATGTGAACACAGAATCACACTTTAAAAACCTTAAATAACGTCTGCATATACTGTGCAAGCCTTTCTCTATCATATACACACACACACATCATCGCTCACTGCTGACTCAGCCATCAGGAGTTCAGCGTCTCAGAAATGCAGACGGGTTCACAAGCTCAGCTTGTTCTTTTCTTTTTTTTATTGTCGGTCACTGTGTTCAATTTGTAGCTGAACGAGCTTCCTGCTAACAGTAAAGAGTGACTGTGACGGCTAATGCCAGTGAACTGATGTGTTCCTGTTGGTGGTTTAAACCAGGCGTGTCCAAAGTCTGGCCCGCAGGCCAATCACGGCCCTCGGGTCAGATTTTGTATGGCCCACAGCTTCGGTTTTATAATGTTTTATTTATGGAGCGGGAGGTAGTTGGACAGAAAATCGTCCTTGTCACCCTGATTAGCTCCTCCCACCTGTGACATATTATGTTGTGACCTGGACGTCTGTTTGTCTGATAATCTAATGCTTGTGTGTCCATCATGGCACAGTTCGGTTTGGAATGATAAAGCCCGGACTCAGACTTGTGCTTTGAATGAAAATGGTACCTTTTACTTGGTAGGCGGGGTCTGGGCCGTGGGTGGACTCACCCTGACCGTGCCATACCATGGTAAGGCCAAGTAGGGGCCAGTTATTCTGGTACTATTTTGAGTGAAATGTTATTCCTGACGACGGAGTTATCCTTGAACTGTGTCGGTGACTGACTCCCCCCGGCAAAAAGGTCACACACCTTTTCTCTTGTGCATCTGCCCATTGATCTTGGTGAAGATGCGGGTGTAGCAGAAAGTCATGACAAGCAGCGGGAAGACATACAGCGTCACAAAGTGAAACATGTTGTATGCCGTCTCCTGCCAGCGGTCCCGGAAACTGCCGTGGGTCACACACTGAGTGAAGTCCACGCCGTCGGCCTTAATGGCCCGAAAGATGAACAGCTGAGGGATGAATAGAGTGTAAGAGACGAGAGCAATGAGTGCATGCAGTCACAGAGAACAACACACAAACACAGACAGGGAAAAACAAAAGTGTAGTTTGTTCATGTTAAACAACGAATGTGTTTTGTTTACATCCAAACAAACTACACCGAGGACCATGTCGTTCAGGAGAGCCTCTGACTCCATGGCGTGCATTAAATTGGTTTATTTTGAATGCACCTTCACAGTGACGTCGATAAAAGACACGAGCGCTTGTTACTGGCTGTCGTGGAAGCAGATGTAGAAGACGATGGAGGTGAAGTTTGTTAACTGCGGCTCAGCTCGGGCTGCTCTCGCTGACAGTGATTAGCAATTAGAGCAGGAGTGTGAAGAAGAAGAAGGTCACTGTGACCACACAACGTCACTCACAAGAATATACATGTGGAATTATAATAATAATAATTATTATTACACATGTAGGGCCGGCTCAGGTCTTTATGGGGACCCTCCGCCCCCCGTCCCACCACCTCAGAGTAGCTGGTGCTCGACTATTATTGACATAAATGTAATTATATTTATGTTATTTACACTAAAACCAGTGTCAATTCTGTTTTGTTTGAATTAAACAAGTAAAACCAGTTTAATGACTGTGGTAGAACAGATAAGGATAAGGAAATCTTCAACTCTTCTTGTTGTTTTTACTCCACACACTTCTTCTTATGGCACTGTTCCATTATACAGTTCCAGCATGACCTTAGACATTAGTCACAGACAGTACCTGGTACTTCAGGTTCCAGGCGAGCTGAGCCAATACTAAAATGTGCCAGTTACTGATTGGTCAGAGAGTGTCATCACTGGAAGAGTCACGAGAATCAAACCGAACATCGCTTAAAAAAAGACTTAAAAATCCTTAAAATGTGCGTTAATCTCCAACATTTAGCATTGTTTTAGTTCACTGACTGTGTCACGCAGGAAGTACTGAACTAATCTGTTTTAATGAACTGATTTGAATGATTCCGTACACTGAAATAACTGCTTAGCTCGCCCACGTTGAAGACGTACTACAGGACAGGAGAAAAACGACGTGTTGAGCCAAGAACTGGATAATGGAAAAGCATCATTAGTTCACTTCTGCCTTGGGCCGGCTTTGCTAAGAACCTCCTGCCAGTGTGCGGCTCCATTTGTGTTTAAAACACTTTGATTATTAACTCCAAACTACACAATTTGTGTTGTAACATAATTAATGATGACAATTTTGCTTCTGTCTCTTTTTTCCCCCCTGTTTTTCACATCCTGTTTTCAGTACAGTGGAGCACAGTGTATATACTATGTGAAACTGATCTGTGTAAATATATATGATAATGTTCTATTTCTGTCAGCGGCGTGTACACACACACACACACACACACACACACAGATATCGTTTGTTCTTCCTTCCTCATCGAGTGTAAACAATAAAAATGAAAATAATATATCATACATACAGAATATATTTAATCCATGAGAAGAGAAATACTATATCAAGTGTTTTTTCTTAACATGAAAAGGGGGAAAAAAACATTAAATTCAACATTATATACTAACATTACCCTTATTTATATAAAGCAAATGCCTCAGTATTATATACTGTCGATAAAAGAATTGAACATTCATCATTAGAGCTGTGGAATGACACTGTAATGATACTAATGACTGAATGAATGATTCTTTTGTCAGTATAATCATTTTAATTTAAAGATGGAACCATGTGTGAGCTGTTAGTAGTTTAATCTTACCTGAACCTGTTTCTTACGATTCAGATAAATCTAACTTTTACAGCCTTAAAATGAGGGACAATTAACGTTAATCCGGGGGAATGGCACATGCCGAAAGAAGCGCAATTTAAAGCTGCAGTGTGTAACTTTTGATTATTATTTATATGCGGTCATACCTGACTAAGGGAACGTTAGTGTGTATACAGCAGCAGCAGCAGCAGCAGTGCAGAAAGTGGACGGGGCAAGGTTTTTTTAATCCCGTCAAACGGTTGAATATTTCTCATAGACGCTTCTCTGCGAGCATGTTTGTAGCTTTACTAGCGCAATGTTGTTGTTGCCTGTTGACAAGGAATGTCACCGGGCGACACGAGATCTAAACGGTATCTGCTACACAGTCTGACACAGAGTGTTCACCATCTTGTCGTGCAGTCTAAGAACGTTGTGTACCTGTGGGGAAGCCAGCAACACGCTCAGCACCCAGGCCACGAGCAGCATGCGTCTGTTCCTGAGCCCGGCGTCCAGAGAGTCCAGAGGGTGGAGGATGGCCCGGTACCGGTCCAGACTCACCACCACCAGAATGAACGCGGCCGAGTGCATGGCAAAGAGCTTGAGGAAGCACAGCAGCTTGCACATGATGTCCCCGCCGTACCACTGCACCGTGATGTTCCAAATGGCGTCCAGGGGCATCACCACGAACGTCATCACCAGATCCGCCGAGGCCAAGCTGGCGATGAGCGGGCGCAGGTGCGCAGCCAGGCGGTAGCCCCGCCCCCAGCACACACTGATGAGGACCGACAGGTTACTGACGGCGGCAAAGACAAACAGCACCAGCGTGGCCGCCACGCGACAGCGGGCTGCCACGGTGAAGGTCGGGGCCTTCCAGGGTGGAGCGGTGGGCGGGGCAGAGACGTTGAGGAAGGAGAGGACGGAGATGTCCTGCACGGGAGCAGGTGGTGTGGAGTCCCACAGAGACTGGTTTCCTGCCATCCTGGGACACGGGGACAACAGAAACACAAAGTCATAAAACACGGAAACCAGATTTTAGCCACTTCTCTTATCTGTTTTAAGTTTGGGACACTTAAGAATATGTTGGTCACTTTATGTCTCCATTAAACGGCCTTTTGTCACTTGGATAAATCTGAAGCTTGTACCACTTTGTAACTCCCTCATGTCCAGCACCAAAGTCTTCTTACACCAGTTTTTGCCCCTAAAGCGGTGTACACTCTGGACCGTTCAGGTCGTCAGTCCATCCCAGGGTCACATAGAGACAGAGGCGGAGCTAGAGGGGAGGCAGGGGTGGCACTGGACCCCCTGAAATCTGATTGACCACCCCAGCTGATTGAACCGTCACAGCACCGCGTCTTGTCAAAAGGAACCAGTTGCATTTTGAATCCTCCTGTGCAGTAGTTGGCGCTATGTACCACAAAGAGTTGTAATCCACCTTACGAGGAGAAGAAGAAGTATTACGGTGGTTGCGTAATACGACCCTAACCTCCTGAAATAGCCATGGCCACCCTAAAGATTGTTCCGCGTGGTTCATGGAAATGCTAAGTCAGTGCTCATGAGTCAGCACCTAACAACAATAAGAATAATAATAATAATACAATATACAATTCAAAGAAACCCTGAATCACCCAATGATGGAAATGATGCAGTCACTGCTGACGACTGTGAGCCAAGAAACCTGCTGACAACAGCTGCTGCACCACTGATTTCACATCTGTCTCAGTGACTTCTTTTGAGGACTTTATTATAAAGCTGTTCATAAATTCATTCATCCAGTCATACCATATGTATATATATATATACACATATAGCCACTTAACAACAGGCTCGATTAATACAATCCACACCAATTTCATTTTCTTACTATGAGACAGCGTTTCTGTGGATGGAAACTAAAGTTTGTGTAAACCACTTCCTCCTCCATACAAAATCCCATAGAGAAAATGAGCAATTTACATTAACATTAAAGAGATTTACTGTTGCCTCCATCAGTACGTTCACATGTGATGTTTCTTTTATACGGCAGCAACAATGGAGCAGAAACTCCTGTGTTTCCTCCCTCAGGCTAAAAACAGACATTTTCTCTATGGAATTTGGTTTGGGCAAGAGTAAGCATTTTACAAGCAGTCGGGTAAATCCTCCTCCTCGTCCTCGTCCTCCTCCTCCTCCTCCTCATGTCCTTCTATATTGACACGATGGCTGTGTATATGACTGAGTCACGAACAGATCCAGTTATTGCAACGATCCGGCCTTTAACTGACACTTGGGCTTCTTTACCTCATCGATCACTCTGCGATATCCTCTTCACTGGAGGGCGAACAGCCACAGAACAGACATCATCTCGGTTTTGTGAACACTTCAGTGTGTCATATCCCTTTCAACACACACACACACACACACATATATATATATATATATATATATATATGTATATAACCTACCCTAACAACCCACAACCTAAATGCGCTTTCCAGTAAGTGGACACGGCTAAATGTGGAGTGATCAATGTAACTCAATAGTTTAAATAGATAATGATTGTTTCATCTGCCCGTAGTTTAGGACAAATGCAAACAAGGCCTTCACACGTCCCTCTCATTTGTCCATTCAGTTGTTTCCTTGCCTAATATGATTTTCCTCTCACTGCTATTTTTCCTTAAAGTGCAGCAGCACGTTGTGCTCTCAGCGGCACCAGAACAGGACCATAAAAGAAACAATCATTGCACTTTATAATACCCCTAAAACGCATACCAAAAAATAATAATATAGTCAATAACAAAAGAAATAAATCTGAAACAGTAATGACAGCATTCATCCTGTGATCTCTTCTGTCACCTGAGCCACAGAGATGCTGCTGGAGCAAACATGGTGCAGAAGGTGCAAGAGCGCCCTCTTCTGGCTGATTACTTGCAGGTCGACTTGTGTTGCTGCGCCAAAAAAAAAAAAGAAGGTGCAACCCGTTGCAGCACACAGGTACATCCTCACATCCTGACATAAGATTCTCAAGCGTCAAAATAATGTTTTTTATTTGTTTCTCTCTTTAGAAATAAAGGAAACACATTCAGAGTGGAAGCTTCAGCTTCTTCCTTACACTTCCTTTGCCCCCCCAACCACACACACACACATTACCCGCGTCACTGCATCACTCACCCCCCACTGACACGCACGCACACACACACACACACAGAGTGACATAAACACAGTAAAAGCTCATTATTTCACAGTTTGGATGAGTTGTCTTACCTCAATGAGCTTCTGCTGCTGCTGCTGGTGATGATGATGGTGATGCTGGTGACCACATGGATAAGAAGAAGAAGAAAAAGAAGAGGAGGAGAGGAGCAGCAGCAGCAGCAGCGTGGAGCTGTCCAGCGTGCTAGAGCATCACTGTCCACTCACTGTCTCCCGGACACTGTCCATTGTGTGAGGAGTCAAAGACGCGCGGAGCCTCCTCTAATCTCTCCATCACACGCCGGCCTCTGCCCTCTGAACACCGAGCGCAGAACGAACCAGCGAGCCGCCGCAGGACCCACGCTCATTGGCTCGTCAGGCGCGGGTGACGCGCGAGGTGTTGCAGCGGAAGGAGACACCTTGGTGACACAGAGAGAGAGAGACACACAGAGAGACACGATAGAAAGAGAGAGAGAGAGAGAGACAGACAGACAGAGACAGAGACAGAGAGAGAGAGAGAGAGACAGAGAGAGAGAGACAGACAGAGATCCTGGAGAATTTCCAGAACATGTATGGACTCTTTGTGCAGAGCTGCGTTTATATCAAAGAGTGTTGTTTTTATCTCCTCTGCAGAGGAACACAGTCTGTCTGTCTGTCTGTCATTGTGTGTGTGTGTGTGTGTGTGTGTGTGTGTGTGTTTACATCTTTGTGAGGTCCAAAAACCACATGAAAAAACCTATCTTTGTGAGGACATTTTGATCTGTGTCTTGACCCCTGCTGCCACGACTTTAAAGGGCTTAAGACCTGGTTTTAGGTAAGGCGCTTAGTTGTAAGGGTAAGGGTAAGGGTAAGTGCTAGGCACTTAGTTGTGATGGTTAAGGGGAAGGGGAAGGGGCTAGGGAGTGCATTATATCAACGATAGTGTCTTCAGTAAGATAGAAAAACAGGTTTGTGTGAGTGTGTGTCTGTGTGTACACTTGTGTATATCTTTGTGGGGACCAGAAGCGTATAGGACATTTTGGCTGGTCCTCATGTTCTTTCACTGCTTAAAGTCAAAATTACCAAAGTGTTGATACCTATTACGGTTTTTAAACAATAACAGTTTCAGTTTTGTACTCTTTTTTTTTGGACGTTTTCAGATATTAGAATGAGTGTGTATTGCGGCGTTAGAGTGGCACACTCTAGCTGAGGTCCATGAAAAAAATCACAAAAATCTCTAAACAAATTCTTCTCCTCCCACAATTTCCAAACTACACAGACAAAATGTTTGTTTTCACTTTCATATGATTTGCAGTTTTTCTTAAAATCAGCTAAAAGCGCCGGGTTCTGTCCAAACCTCCCATTGACTCCCACGTTAAAACTCAGCCATGAAGACGAGGGTGATTTTAAAACTGTCATTTCTCTGTCAATTCACACCCGTTTTTCACAAATTTAAATGTGGGAGCTCCTGAAAGTGTCCTGACCTGATTTTCACTGTTTTTTGACAGTTAGAAACAAATGTTTGAAAGGGGGAGGGGGCTCAGGAAGGGGGAGGGGTTTGTGCAACCAGCTGCAAGAATCACTCTCTCTCTCTCTCTCTCTCTCTCTCTCTCTCTCTCCACGTTTTAAAGGTTCAATCATCAGTTTAATTATTATTGTTCTGAAGTATTTGTGTGTCTCAACCCTCGCTGTGTGGGAGTGGAGTGAAGCTGATGACTAATTCTATTATGTTTGAGGTGTTGCCACCAAAACAATAAACACACTTAAATATGGTTCAGAGCCTCGGTATAAGCCTCAGGTTATCACTGTCACATTCTTATCTGAGGGGAAGATGTGATGAATACATGAATAAATACAAACCAAACCATGTAAGGTTTGGTTTGTACGTGACTGGATGTAAGTCACGTATACTTAAACTGCATGAAAAAAAAAAAAAAAAGCATTTTATTGGAGTTAAGAATCTTCATTAATAATATTTGTATAATACACTAAACACTAATGTTCATCAATAAAGATTTTTCAAAATTTTTTTTTTAAAAGTACATAATTTAATAATAGGTTACTTTGTTGTTGTTGTGTCACACTGAAAAAAAATAAATTCCAGCTTGTTTACAGAAATAACATATATTATATCTGTGTATTTGCCAGTTATGCAAGTCAGTGGATAATTTTCTTTTGGAGGTATGTGAAATTTGTTTGGTAAAAGTCGTGTTTTATTCAACTTTATTTCTTCTAAATATGTGTTACAATAAAATTTGTATTATTTTTTCAGTGATATCTCTGACAAATATGTTCATTTTTAAATTCACTGTCTAAGGAGCTAACTTACAGTATGAATATACCTTATAGGGCTGCAACTAATGATTATTTTCATAATGGATTAATCTGTTGCTTATTTTCGATTAATCGAGTGCTCTCCTCCTCTGTAAAATGTCAGAATTTTTACCAACATGATTCAGTTTTAATGATTTCTTTGTTAATGTGCAGCAAAGGAACCAGAAAATAATTACATTTAAGAAGCTGCAGTATCAGCTATAAAACACTCAAACTGATTATCAAAATAGTTGGTGATGAATTGAGTTACAGATTAATCATTGGTTAATCGAATAATCATTGCAGTCCTGATACCTTATAATGCAAAAACATGTTAATATGCTGCCATCTACTGGTCAAAGAATGAATAGCTGGTGGCTCAACTCCATTGAAGGGATAAAAACGAAACATCCAGATAATGAGAGATGTAATTGTTTTTTTTTTTTGTTTGTTTTTTAACATTTTTAATCAGTTTTTAAACAGCTGGACTGTGACACTCAAACCTTCATCCCATAAAGGTTTTTATTATCAATATCACTATCAAATCTACTTAAAGGTGGACACTAAATTGGCACAGAAGCTCGTACAATTTGGTTATTGACAGCCCAGGCAGCATCTGCAAATAATATTTATAATTACATTTATAATTCATCTGCCAAAGTTACCAAACACGACGGTATTCCAACCGCAAAATGGAATTAAATAAGTGAAATTATAGCGATGTTATAGAGTATTTTATAATGTAATTTCAATTAGAAATGTTCTAAAGATGAATAATGATAATAATAATTATATAAACACAATATATAAACGCACTAATTTGATTGAGCTGAGAAACGACAAAGGAAATACATGATAAATAATAATAATCCTTCCAGTTTCAATAGGTTTCTTGCAACCTTGTTGCTCGAACCCTAATGAGCAAAAATAATATTTTATCTTGAAAATCACTGATTTAAACTGAGGTTTTCACCATTTAGGTGGTGCAGTCTGTGCATGTGTTCATCTGTGGACACTTGATGAATGGGTCATACAAAACTATTACTACTATTAATGGAATTTATTTAATATCTTTATTCGTTTTAAGATATTAGAATATAAGATTCTCAAAAACGTTTAAATTAATAAATCATCATTAAATAAATAAATCAACAATAGCAACACAAGTCTTACTCAGGGAGTGGAGATCTTTACTGCATGTGGCCACTAGAGGGCTCAGTCTCCACGGTCATGGACATGAGCAACAACATCTTAACTTGAGTCATTGTCCCCAGTGATATTAACATGTATGTCACAGCCTGTGTTTGCCTCCTGTGGTTCATCACACAGTCGACAAACACTTTCCACCCCCATTCAAAAACATAATGTGTGAATCACATGACACACACACACACACTATACCTATGTATAAGTATCGCAGGGGTCAGGGGTCACCACCAACTGTTAGGGTATATATAATAGTGCCAGTCCTTTGATGTGTGTCACAGTTGAAGAACACTGTGCAAAAGGATGATGATTTTTCTCACAAAACAGAACATTTTTCAATTAAACTCTGAATTCTCACTTTTTCCTCTTGAAAGGAATTCTATGACTAAACAGAAATTCTTCTCTCGTCTCTCATACCCCAGTGAATAAATGATGTTCACCCTTTTTCTGACCTATTCCTTTCAGGATTTATTTGAACTGTGGTTGTCACATTATCAGTACTTATTTTTAAATCTTGTAAACTGCCCTCTGGGGGCCACACTGTTGGTGTAGTGGTTAGCACTCTTGCCTTTGCAGTAAGAAGATGCAGGTTCATGACTCAGTCAGAACAAGGGCCTTTCTGTATGGAGTATGTTGTATGTTCTCCCTTTGTGTGTGTGTGTGTGGGGGGGTTTCTCCAGGTTCTCCAGTTTCCTCCCATAGTCCAAAAACATGCAAATTGACCGTAATGTGGGAGTGGGCGGTTGTTTGTCTCTATGTGTGGTGCTGTGATGGACTGGCAATCTCCAAGTTAAAAGATGACTCGTTCTACCACTGAGCTACTGTCACCAACACATGTTGAAAAGGTACTAAATACCAATTTTCCACGACATGGTCCCAGCACAACTCGCCTTGGCACGGTGATTCCATTAGTGATAGTACCTGACACTTTTTTCAGTACCTGCTCTGACGAGGCGATACTATGCGTGACGTCGACAGAATGTTAGAATTAGAATTTTATTTTATTAATCCCCTTAGGGAACGTATTCCTCTGCATTTGACATTTGACCCATCCTAGAATTAGGAGCAGTGGGCTGCCACACTGAGTAGCTCCCGGGGAGCATTGGGGGTACCCCAGCCCTTTTTGGCCAGGTGGGGATTTGAACCGGCGACCCTCCAGTTACAAGCCTAGTTCCCTTTCGACTTGGCCACGGGTTGGTCACTGATTGGTCAGAGAGTGTCGCCACTGGAAGAGTCATGAGTGCGATGTCCAACACAAGAATCAAACCGAAGAACTACGCTGAGGAAGTACTGAACGATTCTTTTTCATGAACTGATTCTAATGATTCAGTTACACTGAAAACAACTGGTTTACAAGTCACCAGTTTGTGTGTTTGTGTCACGTTAAAAAAAAAGCCATGCTATGATAAGGAGGTACTACATTGTAATGGAAAACAAATGAACTGTGCCGCTCCACGATGAGGCGTGCCGGGACCATGTAGTGGACAAGCGCCAGATAGTCAAGCACCAACTCTGAGGTGGTGGGAGGGAGGGGGCCCCAAGATGAGTTTAGGGTCCCATAAAGGTTTGGGCCGGCCATGAATGTCTGTGAAAATGGCAATGCAGTCTCTGAAGTCATTTTGATAACGTGCCAATACCTGAAACAATCATACTTAGAACAAAAATACTCACAACTATCCTTTTAATTGCATCGCTCTTGCGTCATACATCATACCTGTTATGTTGTGAATAGTTTTTTTTTTCAAAAAAGGATGAATAATAGTCCTTGGTCGATGTCTAAAATGCTTTGGACTGTCTCGCTTTAGTGGTGACGTTTCCTGTCACAGCTGTTAGCCCCGTTTTGGGTCTTTTGTCACGTACATGTGCACGGAAGAACGCCGCTATAATCCCACTATTACAACAATCCGGGTTATTTTAACCCGTGACACGTGTCAAGGAAGTCGGCGGCGTCTAATCTCCCTCATAAAGCGAACGACAGCGGCTTGTAAAAACAGGCCGCTACACGCCGAATGCTAATCAACACTTTTGTTTCTTAGCCCCACTGGAGGTAACATGGCTCTCCATCTCAGACACAGACAACAACACAAGAACCCACCAATCAGCGCGGAGTCCGGCGGCCAATCAGGTGCCTGGCTGCGTTCAGCGGAGGAAACAAACAGCCAATCAGCGGCGTGTCTGGGTGCTCGCTCAGCCAATGAGCTGCCGGTCTGACTGCACCGAAGGGGTGAGCGTCTGCCGAGGCCCAATCAGCGGTTTAGTGCTGCCTGCCGGTGCCGGGGACTGGTGGTGAGGAGCCGCTGCAGCGCTGTCAGGACCGGACCGTGAACCCGGAGACGGTACACACTGAGGCCGTAAGGAGAACACAGGTGAGTCCGAGGATACGCGCGGGGCCTGTCTCCGGTCGGGGGGGACGTGTTTTGAAATGGCAGCGGCGGGATTCGTGTGGCGGCGGGACGGCAGCTAACGAGTCGTCGTGCCGCCGGTGGTGGATACGCTGATGTGCTTTGATAGACAATAGAGCGGCGTCTCCTCGCTTATTTATTGATACGAGGCTGACATGTTGGCGTCCAGCAGCCGTTCGCCTCCAACTGTTTCACGTTTACATTTAGCGGTGTGGAGTTTCAACGTTTAAAAATCGCCACCCGGCGCCGTTGTGTTTCGACAATAACCGACCGTGTTAACGGAGACGTTTTTGTGGGGGGGTTTACGGTGGTGATGGAAACAGTGAGCGGAATGCCTCTAGTCGCTTTTCATTGTTTGATCCGGAGTCTCTGGGGGTTAACTGAGGCTGGAGAACGAGCCAGCCTCCTCCGAAATACTTGTTAATGCTCGTTTAAACAGCACCGGGATGAGACGAGATGTTCCAGCGGCGGTAATGGACTTAAAGCCGCGGGAAGTAGCGGATTACACGGCGCTAGGAGGAGGCCGGAGCGGCTGATGGCTCTGAGCAATTAGGAAGAAAAATTCGAAATGCATCAGCCATTTACGTAGACACTCAACTGGCTCCATATGCACCTAAATGGCTGCCTTGCGCCCGAGAGCATTTACCTCCACACACTGACTGCAACCAAGGGCAAGGCTATTATTCGGGCTGCGAGGCTTATTAAAGGAGGTAGATGTCTGGATGACGTTAGAGAGACAAAACGGGGATCAATATTTAATGTCTGCTGCCTATTATTCTGCAGTGAGTGTACACGAGCTGCTGCACCGGCTCCTCCTCCAGATTTACATGAGGCTCAGGCATTCACATGTCTGGGTCCATCTTTGACATGGACATAGGTTGATTAATGGTCACATTTAAACTCCCACTTTCCCCTCCATTACAGAACATTTTGCACAAACTTGACCCCATGTGAGTTTGTGTCAGTTCACTCAGCAGCAGTGGAATAAAAAGTTGTCCAGTAAAAACTCATATTTTTTATATTTTCATCACTGTGGTGAGGTGTTTGTCCACAGTCAAACTCCCCCCCCCCCCACACACACACACACACACACCACAGCCTTTTTAGTTTGCAAGATAGAAGTTGGCAGAGACCTTGATACACACAGTCAGCCCTCCACTCACATAGTGATAGTAGTGGGTCCGCATGAATGAAAGGTCCTTGCGGTTGAGGAGCTGTGAATGAACTGTAGTATTCTCAATGATGGAGCCCTTCCTTTTCCTATTTCCAGCTCAGAGTCCCCTGGCAGCCCCCAGCAGCAGCAGCATACAGATGAAGCCTGCCATACTCTGACTATGACAGGCTTTTTACTGTACCTGCAGACTGTTGCTGGAGTACTGTCATTTTTGATGAGTGTGCAGCCGGCGCAATAAGGGCTCCATGTGTTTTGAGGCATCATTTAGCTGCTGGTGCTTGAAATATAAGAGATTCTGGTTTCTTTTGCCAGCATGTATGCAGACATTGGATGTTCATTTCTAGGGTCAGGTACTGTTCACACTTGATTCAGCCTTGAATTTGGTTCCCCCTTTCAGCATCGTGTCTGTGATGGTTTGGTACGGTACATATTTTGCGTTTCCTTTTAGGAATAGTGCCAAAATAACTGCCACCAACCGTTCCATTTTTTGGCACCAATGTAAAATGGTATGGTACGGCCCAGGTGGAGCGAGACTGGACTCCATCCACGACAGTCCGCTGATTGGAAGACATGAAAAACGGCACTCCTGCCTTGCGACCGCAGTCTATTCTCATACAACGCTTTGCGTTGTTGTCTGCTGTGTCAATTTCGCTGCTGTCGCACGACGTATCTCACCGCCCACGCCGCCATCGGACACACCTGCCTACCAAGTAAAAGTACTGTTCTCAGTCGAAATGCAAGCTTGACAGGGCTTTACTATTCCAAACCGTACCATACCATACCATGATTGAAACAGGGATAGGTGTTAGGAATTGATACGGTTGTCTTATTGGTCAGTATCAAAGCACATCTGGACAAAAATGGGTTGGGTCCAAGAGGGACCAAACCAGACTCTTAGTTCACATTTCTCTCCTCATTTAGCTGAGCCTTCCGGTACTTAAATTGGGCGTTTCATAAAAACCTGCATCAGTTACCCAATAGTGCCCAAGTTATTGGCTTAGTACCGTTAAAAATATTTAGTTTGGTACCCTTCCCCCCGTTACCTGCTTGTGAAATTGTAGTAATAATGTTGTATTAAACCACCGTCTCCCAGTTTGTCTGGATTTGAAGTGACAGTAATATAGTTGGACTGCTATTGTGTCTTTGAGGGCAACATCATCATCAATATTGAAATTTGAGGCTGATGCGTTTGTTTCTGCGAGTCATGAAATGTATAAGATCAATAGCAGGATGGTTTTAATTTAATATGACACAAACGGCTCACAGTTATACTGTTTTATTTTCCCCAAACTTTCTTAAACAGCTGCTCACTCAGGGTTTTTTTTTGTTTTTTTAATTGTTATTAAATGTCGCTCAATTGGAAAAACTGCTGCATTCTTTCATAAAGTGCGTATAAAGTGAGGATGTGAGGCAGCAGGACATTGGAGTTAAAAACACATGTCATCAATGTGGCTCACCGATGTGTCTGTAATAGTTTATTTACAGTCTGCCACACATGAATAACGTATCAGGCTTTGATATTATTCAATACAATTACATTGGACGTCAGTTTGGCTCCACATGTCTGCGTTAGTAGGATATCGCCAGACACGTCCAATAAGAAAACTGTGGCAATAAAGAAAGTCGACCTTTATGTTATTGACAGCATTCCTCTGCTGCATGCTGGATTCATAAAGGCACCGTTACGCTGTTTTTATTACATGTAAAAGCTGAAGGTAACCCAAGGCTTTATGGCTTTATGACCCAGGATTTCACAGGTTTTCATCCCAGTCAATCAGTGCAGACAGCAGGTGATGTCACTTATCAGTGGGCTGGTAATTACGCCGCGTCTGTGTTATTATAAGGTTCTTATTCACTGGGCGGTTCAGCAGAATTCAAATTATAGCAGGGAAAATGAGTGTTTGTTTATCTTCCAGAGGGAGTTTCTGTGGCATGTCGCACTCCGTGGTCGTTTCTCTGTTGACTCGTGTCTGAGGGTTCAGGTGAAACAGTGTCTGACCGTTTTCGACACAGACGTTTTTTTTCCACACACACTGAAACAGTGGCAGTGTGTGTTACCAGGTTGCTTGTGCTCGTTGGTAGATAAAGTTCTCATATTCTGCACAGGAAATGGCTCGCGATCGGGACCCGGCCGCATAATGTACCGCATAGTCTGCAGAGGTTTACACAATAATGGTGGAGACAAAGTTGTTTGGATTTCCTAGAAGCACATTTGTCCGTTTCTGGTGAAATGTAACCTTTTAAGATTTGTATTTGTAAACAAGAGATGTCAGATCAGAACCACCTCCTTTTTTCGCCTTCAGTTGACCTAGAATACAAACTTTTTAGACTTGTGTAACACAGCTCATTGTGTTGATGACGGGTTCACAAGAGAGACGGAATTGTAGTCGTGCAGGCAATGGATTGCAAATAGAAATGTTTGCCCCTCTCTCCTAACACACACACACGCACACAACAGGTTAAGTGACTGAGAAACGTCATCGTCAGTCGGTGTAATTTGTTGTTTATTGCACGTTCTGCACACAAAGCCAAACCGGTCACGTATTACCATTTGTGTGTGTGTGTGTGTGTGTGTGTGTGCGCCATTATATTGCATTAGCGCTAAAGATTAGGTAAAGAAGTACAGGGTTACAAAATGACTGCAGCATTTTCTGTACCCACACACAAGTGTGTGTGTGTGTGTGTGTGTGTGTGTGTGTGTGTGTGTGTGTGTGTGTGTGTGTGTCGGGTAGAGCTGATGCCTTACTCTGTATTAGTCAGATACTTAATCACTGGATTGGATAAGGGGAAAAAGAAGAAAAATCTGATACCATCCAAAAAATATCACATAAAGGCTGCAAACATGTACATAGACGTCTTAATGTGGGCTGCTAATTTCTTTAATTATTTTTATGAATTAGTTACACATTTGGAGCATTGGGTTATTGATATGATTGGTTATGGATAGGAAGTACATACATCAGCTCAAACAACTTAATGGTTTAAAACATGTATGCATGTTATATAAGGATCTGACAAGACTCCGACGTATTGAGCCAACCTTTTATGTGCGCTATGTACAGTCACATTAGTTGTTGTTGTTATGTTAATTCTTTAGTCCATACCACTTCAGGAAATGCTGTTTGAAAATAGCGTTTTAGTCTGGGGGAACAGACAGGATGATGTCATACACGATGACACCCGCGTTGACTTCCTGAAATCCAGGTTTCCAGTTCATTGTTCGTGTTATTTTCTTGATTCAACTGCCAATGACAAGCGAATGTGAGTAGTCAACACTCTGGAGTGCGACCAAAAAAAGTCTATGTGGTCACAAATTGATTCTGACAGGGTTTTTTTCCCCAACGCAATTCAAAAACGCAGTGTACCACTCCATTCATTCACCTCCCTGGTGCGTGGGGTGGTGGTGACTAAGGACATACTCGCTATCGTAGACCACACTATCGCACTATCGTATAGTTGTATTCATTATAAATTATTGCCATTAATTAATTAAGTGTATTGTGTTATGTGTTTGTGTGCAGCCCTATATATTCCCTACCTCAAAAAAATCAAACAATTTTCCCTGTTGACCTAACGGCGAAAACAATGCCACCATTTAATGTGCGTGCATGCATGTGCTTGTCTGTACACACACACACACGATATTTGTTCTACAAATGAAGACAAGCGTGTACCTACACCTTATGCGTGTTTACGTAAGAATTTAATGTATGTAAATTTAAAATTGTCATCACTGAACACGACATGTGAACACCTCCTTTTGAAGACATTCAGATTCCCCTCATTCATCCATCCATCCATCCCTCCCCCATCTGTGATGCCTCCTTTACCACATCACTTGGGTGGAGGAGTTTATAAGTAATCTATCTGCGGCGCATAACCCCCAAATACTTCCACACACCACTTTTAACGGTTTGTTTTCTTCAGTTAGACAGATATGGTCATGTATCGCGATATGATTGTAATTGCAACATATTGATTATCACAGAATCGTTGTACCGTGATATTATTGGTATCGTGTATCGCGAGGTTACCGGTGATTCCCACCCCTGACACTGAATACTTTATTAATCCCCAAAAAAGGAGTCCGTGTTCGGTGTGTGACACGGCAGCGTGGCCGTCTTGACTCTAATGTAATTTGTCCTGCCACACTTCATAATGATAATTATATAAAAGGTCTGTAACTTGATGTTTTGCTCTTTGCCCAGCTGTGGCTCTAATCAGAATATAGTAATTAGGTTGAATTAATTGAACATGCTGTGCACGGTGGCTTTTTTATTTTTTTGACTTAGTAGCTTTTAACAACTCCAACAGTCGTTCCCGTCCTTCAGCTGATTGCATCACAGAGTTGCGTCCTGTAAGTTTTTAATTCGTTACATATGGCATCATTTTATGACTATTTCAGATTTTGCAGAGAGCAGAGCTGCTGCTGCTTTATAATAACAATGGAGTGATTACATATGCCCAATGTTGAAGGAGTTACACCACAGCTGAGGTGAACAATATGTGATTAGGACACCACCAACTGATGGCAGTAGTTTTATTTTTAGTATAATACACACGATTATGTAGAAATGTTTGGAATTTTATAAACCTGTGAAGACTCCGCTGTGTCACAGTTGAGTCTTCACTCGACGTCCCTTTGTGTTTGAGAAGATTGGAATCAGTGAAGTCACGTCTTCATTAAAGGAGCAGGTGTAGCTAATACCTGTGTTTTGGCACTAATTGATGAGTGTGTGTGTGTGTGTGTGTGTGTGGACTGTAATGAAACGGGGGGAATAGTTTTGATCCGTCGGTTCTTCTCGGTTGTGGAGACGGCTGAGCAGTCAGTAGCAATGCAGCTGTGGCTAATCCAGCCAGTGAATAAGCAGCGTGCACATCAGTGCTGCATTGCTGTGCTGCATTTAGCCAGGTGCAGCACAAGGTCACCCCCAGTCAAATTGTCTGAATGTAATTCTGCCAAATGCTCCTGTGCATTAAAGGACACGTCCAGGTTTAGGGACTTTAACGAGGCTCCTTTTCTGCCGTGTTACAAATGTGATCATGACCAAATGTGTATGATGTGGGTGGTTGTTTTTTTTCCCCTTTTAGATTCTAGGTGCAGATATTGATCAGTATTGTAAGATGAATACTAAGATGGGGGCAGTGACGAAACACCAGTTAGTACAGAGGCATTGTGCAATGTTGGGGTCATTCTTGGATCTTCATCGTTCACCTGAGTCAGACAAAATCATAAAAAGACACAAATTAGGTTCAATAGCGGTACATGTTGCAATCCTAGCTGCAGCTTATGATTATTTTCATAATCGATTAATCTTTCGAGTATTTTCTCAATTAATCAGGTAATCGTTTGGTCCAGAAAATGTAGAAAAATGTTGATCCGTGTTTGTCAGACCTGGAAATTCTGATGTCTTAATCATTTCTTTGTTATATGGAGCATAGAAACCAGAACATATTCACATTTAAGAAGCTAAAATCTTGTTTTTAATAATGAAAAAAAAAACCTCAAACCAATAAATCGATTATCAAAATAGTTGACAATTCATTTAGTAATCGATTATTCAACCACTGCTTCTATTGTGCAAAAAATTTCTCTTTTTTGTGTCATTTTTAAACCGATATTAACTCCTCAACATTCGCTCTGAAGCAAATCTCATCTGACATTTTATAGAAATGCTTATCGATATCGACTTCTGTTGCACCGTTATCGTGATATTGACTTTGGCCTGATTGCTCAGCCTGAAACAGAAAGGTTTGCTTCTTTGTTCTGTCTTGTAATAACACATTTTCTGTTCAGTCGTTGTTGTTGTTGTTGTTGTCACTGCTGCAGTGCTGGCACAGTAAACTTGAGTGTGGACTAACGAGCTAATGTCATTCATTTCCAGTAGTTTTTCAGTGCTACTGTGTTTCCACAGGTGAAACGTGTTGCCTTCATTTTTACATTTTATATCATAATTACACAAGTGCGTGTGTGTCATCTTTGTCAACTTTTCCAAAAGCCTTTGACTCCTGTTCACCGTTTCCACACACAAAGTCGAGTAACTACCCCGTTCAATCACACTACAAACACCAGTGGGTAAGCGGTTAATATTGATTTAATTATGTCCAATTCATAGCTGTTTTGTTTCTGAATCAGAAAGGACTGTTGGGTTAACGGTAAGCGCCACACACATTGTTGAGGAAAACGTCTAAAAGTCAGGTTTAGGCTCAGTGGGAGACAATGACAGGATGTTTTAATCATAAATTACCTACGTAATTCCCTTTTGACCTGATGAAGACCAGCCGTGAGTTTCTGTCGTGTTCCAAATTTCCTTGGAGGAGTTTGCAGCATGATATACTGTGTGTGTGTGTGTGTATAATATATTAAACTCACACTCTCGCTGCTCTGTGTCAGCATGCTTCCCTCTCATGTACTGACCTCAGAGCAGCACTGACAGCCGCTGCCTGCTGCCCTCTTCCATGTGGTCTTTTAATATTAGCCGCGCTGAAAGTCAAACTAACTGAGCGGAGCGAGGCCAAGGATGCTTTTGTCTCACACGGATCTCCCACTGTCGTCTCAGTCAGGATAAATGAGTGAAACTGGTTAAATACTCTAACTTTTTAATCTACGGTTTTCTGACTTAGACAAATAACAATTAGTTAAAAGAGTAAATTTTAAAGTTATTACGATGGTGCTTTGCCCACCTTGTTCCATACATTTAATATATACAGAACAAAACATCTGTGGTTTGTGTATTGTGTGCGCGCCCATGTGTTGTGTCTCAATAGCACTGGAGTTGAGAACCTGCCTTCTCTTTCTGAAAACACAGCTACCAGCAGGGACACTGGGAAAAGCAGATTCACTTAACCTAACAAACGGCTTAAACCTTTGACAGCTTAAGAATGTGTCTGCCACTTTAAAATTAGCTCTGAGACGACCTTTTCACACTGGAAGTAAAGTGTGTGAACGGCTCACTCTTCCTCTCCAAACTCCATGAAGAAAAATCAGCGTTTTTATCTCGCTGTTTCATTTGAAGAAGTCACAAAATGAGACGATTGCTGTTGTGTTGTGTTGTGATGTGACGTGATTGCTGATTTTCTCAGTGGACTTTGGTGTGGCAGAGTGAGTGTTAACAAACCTCTCTGTACAGTCTGAAAAAGACTTGTTTTTTCCTCCCCTCGGTCTGGCCTTTGCTCTGATCTCCCCGCTGTACTTTTAGGAGGAGCTCATTTGTAGACACTACAGTGGTGCTGCGAGTCTGTGGGGACTGGTTTTGTGGTCGTTCTCTGGTCCGTGTTGGAATTTTCATACCGGGGATACGAGCTCCCCGGTCTCTGGTCTCTCTGGTCTCTTTGGTCTCTGGTCACAGTCGTCTTGCATCACATTTGCTCTCCTCCATGTTTGTTTGTGTGTCGCTGTCATGCAGATTCCACCCCCACCCGCCCCCGCCTGCATGCGGCGCGTTTAAGAACGTGGAGTGAATTGTAGCAGAACGACGTAACGCCATTGTCGCCCGATGCATTTGCTCTATAGTGTGTGTGTGTGTGTGTGTGTGTGTGTGTGTTAACGAGCTTTAGCGTCGGAACAATGACGCATTATCCCATTAACTACCCCAGGATGCAGCGTGATGATGAGAGGGTGAATTTGAGCTGTTGTGAACGATGTTGTGTAATTCAGCGTTGTCGGTCAGGGAGTAGTAAATCTAATATCTCTGCTGATGAGTTGTTGTTATGTGTGTGTGTGTGTGTGTGTGTGTGTGAACATGTCGTGTGCGTGTAGTTGATTGTCTCTGTTGTGTGCTGGTGCTGCTCCTGGCTGCCACATTTTCAAAATGTCTGTCTACCTTTGTGTGCCTCGCTCTGACTAAATGTCTCATGTTCCCGCTGTTTTTTCTCTCTCTTTCTTTCTTTTCTTTCTTTCTTCTTTTTCCTCTCATTTGGCTGGTGAGGCAGTGTATGCCCCACCCTGTGGTCTGAAGTTCTGCTCTCACTCTTTTCTTGACAAAGTGCCAGCTCCTAAAGGAAGAGATTTTCCTCTTTCTGCTCTGAAAACACCGGGGCTCGCTCCTCCTCCTCCTCTTCCTCCTCCCACCCCCCACCCTGGCTCTCTCTCTCTCTCTCTGACTGTCTTACTGTGTGACGTCTTGACCACTAACGGCTACATATTAAGAGATAATTCCATACCCTGAGGTTACAAACCGGCTCAGACTGGCTCAGTGCGTTTTGACTGCGCTCTGTTCCCTGCGTTAACATAAATACATTTAAAAAAAGAAAAAAAAGGAGAGAGAAGAAAATGATGTGTGCCTTTGTTAAAGGAACTTGAGACTTATTTGCAGCAGGAGTGAAACAGTGACAAGAACAGCACCTCTGTTGTCTGAAAATAAGCAATCACCTTCTAAATACCTTCTCGTTTTACCTCCCGGAACAAATCCCACTTTCTATTTTCAGCTAAATTTTTCTGTCTTTTGTGTAAAACTCACTTCATCACAAAGCATCACAGGAGTCCACCTGACAAATATACTACACTGTATTTCAGTCAAAACACAAACAGGAATTTAAAACCGCGTGTAAAAGCCACAGCAGACGTGCTACCCGACGAAGCAGTATAATCTTAATCCACGAATCCGCTCAGGCCTCAGCCTAAATCCAGATTCACACTGGATGTGTGTGTGTGTGTGTGTGTGTGACGGCAGCAGCGCTGACCTGCTGCATCATCACCTTCCGTGGTTTTACAAAGGGTTTGTCTTTAAAAAAAATCATAAAACACACTTTTAAACGCACTCAACTCAATACCAGGAATTTTCAGTATGAAGCCGCTCGGCGCTTCACAATAAATCTTTCTTTAAACTGTAAAGATAGGTTACGTTCACTTTATATTGTGTGAAGAATAGGTGAAAGTTCTATTCACGAAGAACTAATGTAGCAGTTTTAAGCGATACAGATTCTAAGTCGACCTATTTTTCGAGTAAAATGTCCAGTGTGAGTGAAAACACCTGAGGTTATTACCTGCTGGGGAAAATGTATACACTCTGCAATACATTTCTGATTGTTTGAGCTTCTTAAATGGGAATATTGTCTGGTTTCTTTGCTCCGTATAACAAAGAAATCACTACTGATCAATATTTTTCTACATTTTCTGACATTTTATGGAAAATACTCAATAGATATATAATGGTTAGATGCAGCACTAGAAAGGATCTTTATTGTCATTATACAAGCGAAATTGCGAGGTCAGGTGGAGGGTCGGCTCCAGCGCCTTCTTGCTGCGAGGCAACAGTGCTAACCACTACACCACTATATTTACATGGGCATCACCCAATAGTGTAAATAAGTGAGAAGAAGCTCGGTTGTGTTCAGTCCTGGTTTGAACATCAGTCCCGAAAAGCTCCAATTACAACTGAACACCTCAAAAGTTTGTCCCGTCGCACTCGGCATTAAAAATACATCCCAAATTTCTCTCCCGTGACCACTTCGCGATCTCATTTTCCGCCCCCGTGTGCAGAAATCCAAGTACGGCCGCTTCTTTTTCACAAAGACAAAAAAAAAGATGTGGTTTTAGCCAGTTCTTGGTTTCCTGTGTGGTAGAGGACGAGAGCTGTGAGCGTGTTCTCTCCTCCAGGTGAACCTCCTCCTCCTCCTCAACCTTTGGTTTTAAATCCCAAGTCAAACACCAAACCCTCCCCCCCACCCTCCCGTATGTAATCTGTATTTGTTTACTGCAGATCTGTAATCACCTACCGGCTGATAAGCAGAAACATTTTAATGGCAGTCTAATTAATGTTGACAGCCTGTAGCTACGAGCTGAAAATGAGATGAGCGGGCGAGGCTTTAACATGGCTGCTTAAATGTGTATAATGAACTTAAAAATTTAAATGATTGGCCCGGCTGATTTTGACAACTTGTTTTTTTCCGGATGCCGCGGCTCTGGGGACGGAGTGCAGTGTCGATCAGTCAGTCCTGATTATGCCCGTCCTTGGTCGAGACATCCAACCCCTAAAGTGTCTTTTAATGCTTTAAGAAAGGTTTTTTGATCCAAACACTGGAGTTTCTGAGTCAGAACTTCTTGTAATTGAGTCGTCTTGAGAAACCAGTGAAGGCGCTCAGCCTTAATATTATCGTGTCAATGTTTTGATTCAATTTTTACACTAATTCATCCTGAATTTTCTGTATTAACGCATATGGCTTACCTTTCCATTAATTGGTACAAACACTCGGATAAACATGAATTTTACAAACTAATGCTTCTGCAGAATCGAACAAATCATGATGCAGCTTCTGTTTTAAACAGGATTTAATCGTGAAAGTTAACCTCGGAGACCAAATCGAGATGTTTTACTCGGTATACTCATCACTCCTGGAAACATCTATATCTTTTTGAAGCTAAATAGAGCTTCTTTTTTTGGTTCTAAATTGTGATCTGGTGCTTCCTTTCCACCACCTGTGGACCAGCTGCATCAACCGTCTCCACTGAAACGGTCAAATCAAACGCAGGTGAGCCCAGCCTTGAGAGAGTGGAGAGTGTGCAACTGCTGCCAAAGAAAGTCTTCACTGTAGCTCCGAGTTAAACGTTTAAGTATTGTGACATTTCGGTTCCGTCATTTATTAAATTATATATAAAAAAACAACTGTTTTCAATTTTCTTTTTTTTGTATAGCCCACCATATCACAGTAGTATTACAGGCCCAGCAGATCCCACAGTATGAACTCTCTCTGGTGTTAAAGCAGGAGTCGGTGTTTACAGCCTCAGTGAGAGCATGAAGCAGGACTATCCCGCTGTTGAACTCCAAAGAGAAAAAAAACAAACACCCTGAGAGTGAGCTGCGTGAACAGCATCCAGATAAACTTGTCTTCTCCCTCGTGCCAAGTTTGATGTCAGCAAATAATAGTAAGCCAGTGTTAAGTGCACGCTTTGCAGTGCATCTGTCTTAAGTCCTCACTGGTCAGTGCAGGCAACGGGTCAGTCTGTGTCTTGCTTTCTCAGCCCACTTCTATGGCTGCTCTGTGTAGGGCCGGGTACCGAACTTTGGTTCTTTTATGGCAATGACCGAAATACTTGATACTAGAGAACCTGGAGAAAACCCACACACACAATGAGAACATGCAAACTCCATGCAGAAAGGCCCGGGTCATGAACCGGTCCTTTCGGGTCGTCTTGCTGCAAAAGGCAAAGAGTGCTAACGTCTGTGTGGCCCTGCTCTTCTCTACCTGTCTATATAAATTACAAACATGTGCGTATTTAAAATGTAAATGAGAAATGAACTCACCGCTCAGACAATCTGAGCATGATGGCACTTGTCATTGGCATTTTTTAAAACATGCAGATGATTATCTTACTCTGGACTAATGCAAGAACGAGGTGTCATTAATAACAAAGAAGCCCAGAAAAGATTGTAACCCAACACAGTCCAGTGAAGAAACTCAAAATAACACAAAAGGGCACAAAAAGAAATGTAACCGTGGAGTGAAGATGGTGGGGGGGGGGAGGGACGGAGCACAGAGAAGACACGGCGAAGGGAAAGAGACGCAGCAGAGCAACATGATGTGTCATGTATGTGTGGGCCGACCTGATGCTCGGTGCTAGAGGTAGATATCAGTTGTTAGCAGTGCAGTGTTAGTCACGGCTGACTACACGGCAGGAGTTGGTATTAATGTTGGTTAAGTGATGGTGATGTGATGTCCGCCTTGTCCGCCATCTGTGGACAAATGTAACAAAAACATGTCGTGTGCAGTTTCGTTTGTGCCGTGTAGTGAGTCAAACACATTTAAATGTAATTTGATTGCCTAACGCCTTTTGTTGTATTTGTTTGAAAAGCAATGTGTGGA
Source organism: Solea solea (assembly GCF_958295425.1). Taxonomy (NCBI): domain Eukaryota; kingdom Metazoa; phylum Chordata; class Actinopteri; order Pleuronectiformes; family Soleidae; genus Solea; species Solea solea. Next base: position 5,096,346 of record NC_081153.1, on the reverse strand, counting down.
GACGCACCAGGTAATTGGTTTGGCAGATTAATCAGCTCGATATTTGACATTTCTTTTTTATAATATGACCTTTTCCATCCAAAGATTTCTGATGACCCGTTTTGTGTATTTAAAATTAAATCTAAACATGATTTTTATGGAGAATACCGTGTATGTATCGGCATCGGTCAGAGAAAAACCCACATCCGTCGACCTCTGAACAGATTCTTAATGTAGTTTGGCAAACCAAAGCGATTGGGAAGTGTTTCAGTTGATGGCGTCTACGTGTGAGGCGTCAGTAAATGAGCGCAAACGAGAGACGTCACGCTGTAAAGAAACACACAGTGTTTTAAGAATGATGAGCTTTTCGTGTGTAGCTTTGTAGAAGATGTCAGAGGTTCTCGCGCCACGTCGCTGAGTTCATGCCATCTGACCGTTAAACAGTCACAGAAGTCTGGGTATGTAGCGATCGAACGGTTATCAACGCGATCAGATTGAGAGCAGACGGTTTAACGTGACGTGAAACACTCGCAGTCATGTCGATGACGACCTTTTGTGGTATGGAGTGTGATGGTATGAGACGAATCCCCGACACGGTTTCCTTTCTCTCACTTCCTTTTGCGCCGTTCTTTGTCTCCAATGGCACACACACACACTCACCCCCTCCTCCCCTCTCCTCCTCCTCCCCTTTGCCCTCTACCAGTGCCCCCCCCACCCCCCACCCATCAGTGCTCTCTCCACCCTCACACGCACATGCACACCCCCACCCCTCAGGCGACAGCAGAGCAGGAATTGATTAGTGGCACGGCATAAAAATAGACGACCGGTCGTCATAGCAACGCCCACAATGAGCTGTTGTCTTGTTTAATAAAGAGCAGTGTTGTGTCTGAGGTGCTAGGTGGAAGGTGTGTTGCCGTCGTGCTGTGCATCCAGACAGAAGGTGGAGGTGTGCGTAATCGTCACACTGCAGTCCTGCTGAATGGGGACTGGTGTGTGTGTCTGTGTGTCTGTGTGTGTGTGTGTGTGTGTGTGTGTGTGTATGTCTGCGAAGTCAACAACGCACCAGTCACTTCAACCCAAAACAAAGCAGCACCACCGGCATCATCCTCCTCCTCCTCCTCAACTCTCATTGGCTCTGAATCTGCATCCCACAACCATCAGCTCTCGAGCCGTTCCACACGACCAATTACAACTCTGTTGCTATGGGCTCCGCTCTGATTGGCCTCATTAGTGTCAAAAAACTAGCCATATGCAAATGTTGATCATATTCCCAGAAGTCCTGTCATCAACATCCTTTACATACAGTCTTTGTGTGCGTGCGTGTGTGTGTGTGTGTGTGTGTCTGTGTGCGTGTGCGTGTGCGTGTGCGTGCCACTGTCTCCTGTTGGCATAGGGAGGGGTTTGTTGTTTCTGGACATCTTTCCATCTCTTCTAGCAGCGGCTAAGAAAGCCAGATGGTGACTGCCTCTGGTAAATAAACTGTTCTTACGCCTCTTATCCACCTTATGCATATCCTATATGCAATTGACTCATTCTGGTCGTCCCACAATAAGATTATATCGCCGTAAAACAAGCCTGTGGTACAATATTTACATTAAAATCGCATTGGTGTTCAAGGTTTATTGTGATTTAGGGCTGTGTCTTTGCAAGATTTCGGGGATATGATACATTCGCCAACACGGGTGACAGTACCATTTCCCCAAAAATAAATAATAATGAAGAAAAAATCATACACATTCACAGCTTTACTAAGCTCTGAGTAGCTTGTGAAGTCCACCCCATCCACGGTGAGTGACTTGAGCTTTTGTCTCGTTGTAAAGACCTGGTAATGGTGTTTGACTAAAGAATGTCCTTGACGGGGAATTGTGGCTTTGACATGTTTACTAACTTCCCGAATCTTTTGTTGTCCACTTGAGAAACTTGTCGTTTGGTTCTCGGGGCTGTGTGCTCACCGCTGGTGAAAGGTTGTGATCTCTTAAGCTCTTGTGCTGTCACGGGGGAAGTGGGATTGTAAACACTTCCTTTTTGGATTCTTTTTTTTTTTTTTTTTTTCCTTTGCATGTTCTCAAAGCTTTTCTGGCTTTTTGAGTATTACTCATATGTCCCCCCACCCCCAACGTGTAGGTTACTTTAGTTCGGCAGTGTCTGCACTTTATTTTTTCACCTCTCCTGAGTTCCTGAGGTTGCACACTACAAATATAAAAGCAGCTGCCGCATCCACACTTTCACAATCTTCCATCCCAATCTTCACAAAGGCGGCGACTGAGGTGAAGAGAAAATACAGATTTTTGCGACCCGAGTCGCTGGTTTATTACCAGTCGGAGATAAATCAGAACAAAGGCTTTGGAGCTCCATTATGCAGTTAAAAAAAACGGTTTTGCTAACTGTTGTAGGAACGGAGCTGCACACGGATGACCTAGATGGTTATTTTAAGATGCATAGTACAGTAAGATATATGATAGGTGGCTACGTGAGCCGCCCTGAGACACGACAGTGCTGTGACAGTGCTCACTCTCAGGCCTGTGGTGACTCAGGACGGTCAGCCGACTCCACTGATGGACTGAGAGGACGAGAAAACAACTGTGTGTGTGTGTGTGTTTTTGTCGTAGAGATGATATCCGTGTGGACACGCAGTGAAGAGTGCGAGGATACTAATTTATTCAGTTTGTCCCTGCTGCAGAGTGAACACCAGCTCACAGCTGTCTGCACATGTCTACTCAACATAAACAGAAGAGATGAATTAACGAGCTCATTTTTTTTTTTTACATGGTCTGTGTCGGTGATTAATACATGTAGAAATCTGGATGTTGGTACCCGTTCATAACCAGTGTCCAATACCGATAGCGCATTCCACGTTATTTACTGATTATCAATTAAAAACACAATCTTTTTACTAGAGCTGAAACGATTAATCGGTTATTAATCGATTACTAAATTAATCAACAACTATTTTGATAATCGGTTTGAAGCTTTTTTCATGATTAAAACAAGATTTCTGATTGTTCTGAAGTTAATCATTTTGGTTTGTGGACAAAACAAGACATTTGAGAATGTCAACATTTCCAGGTTTGACGAACACTGATCAACATGTTTTAAGGTTTTCTGATATTTTATGGACCAAACGTTTAATCGTGAAAATAATCATTAGTTGCAGCTCTACCTTTTACCTATTTTAAACAGCTAAGCTGTCACTCACAGAACTGTAGTGTTGCACTTGCCACTTTACTCATTAACAACTCTCTCAAAAAACATTATTCTCCATCAGCATGGCAGCCTTCACTCACTTATATATCTATTAAGTATATCTCTATAGAACGAAGAAGAAGTCGCCTGAACTTGTGACGCTTCTTAACTTCTTTTTCCAACATCCGATCATGTGATGTTGTCCCGTGTTGTACTGATTCGGAGTATTGGTTTGGTTCATACCGAATAACTAGAAAATAAAGTTTAGGCGGTGCAGTTTATTCTTCTTAAGATACCAAACGATGATCAGATCAGTAACTTGAAACAAGGGTTTGGAATCGTTTGTTGTTGGGTTTTTTTATGCTTAACTGATTCTTTTAAAACAATAGCTCGTATGAGTACAAATATAAGGGGCCGTCCACAGGGAAACGGGTTTAGGTGAATATGCATACTTTTTGTGTTGGAGAGGCGTTCCGTCCACATGGAGGCGGTGTTTTAGGGGACCTGAAACGGTTTTCTTTTGGAGCTATTTCCTGAAAAGTTACCATCTTTACGGGGAACTTTTTGAAAATTATATTTTTCCGTCTGGATGCTGCCTAAGTCAGCATTGTTGACAAAAATGTATTGCAAAATTAGTTGCTGACAATTGTGGGCCACTTCATTGCACATCTTTTTCATGGTGTGGAGCTAGATGATTGACTTTTGGAGTGGAGCGGTTAGGTAGTAGATATGGCACACACATTTTGTGTTTAATAGGAACAGTACCAAAATAGTACCAATAGTATCAAAATAACCAACCCCAACTGTTCCATTTTCAGCACCCTTACCTTTGGGTACTAGAGTTAAAGGTACGGTACAGTAGTTTTTTGTTGATGTTGCAACGGTACAAAGTCACGTGAAACCTGACCCAGGGCTTTATCGTTCCAAACCGTACTGTACCAAACCAAACCGTACCATGATGGAAACACTGTTTAACAGCTAACTAAACAGAGGTTTTTCAACTTTTAAGTTTCAGTCTTTCAGCAATTATCACCATAAAATGCCACAACAATTAAAGATTGAGTTTTGCTCTTGAGAGACAGTTATTAAAAAACAGTTAAACTTGTTTTAAACATGAAAACATCTTATTGAATCATTGCCCAATCCTAAAACTGACAACACTGTCACACACACACACCAAATGCAACTCTTGTGTTGTTGTTGTTGTTGTTGTTGTTGTGGTTGTGTTGATGTCCCAGACAGAAAGTTTCCTTTCGTGTTTTTCAACTTGCAGCTTCTACCTCCCAGAGATAGAACGATCTGTGAGACAGTACACACATGTGAACCAGTACTCTCGAAGTTGTTGTTGTTGTTGTGTTCTACCTAATCACCAGCATCCTTGGATCTTCCTCACAGATACTCATGGGTATTGAAATGGGGTTAGAACCAAATGATGAGTCCTTTTTTTTGGATTCTCCTTCGGTTTGGAACATTTCGGTCGGTGTAAAAAACCATTTGGTATCCAGCAGTTTACTTTGTGTTTTAGTATTCCATGAAAAATTAGTGACTGTCATGTTTGCGATTTTTTTTGTAGATTCTATTTAGTAGGAAATGCTGTGTGGCCCATGTTCAACGCCATGGAGACCGAATGTCCTCCGCTCTTTGTCTCAATTGAGCTTCTGCTTTTAGTAAAACAGAAGATGTTGGCGAAACAACTCTTTACTTTGTGCTCTGGAACCGTAAAATAAATAAATAATAGAGCATGTCTTGTGAAGAACATACGCTCTGTTCTGAAAGGTCTCCAGTGGACTTTGAAGCAGAGATGGGGGGTGTGGGGGGGGGGGCATCACTGATCCAGATGCTGTGCGGGTTGAGAGTGTACATCTTGCTGCTGTTCACCCGGTGTAACCTCAGCAGGAAGCCCCACTGTACACACAGCCTAAAGCTCAGCACTGCCACAGTTAACATGACCTACATGCTGACGGATAAATGCATGCGACATGATATAGACTGCTGATGTGAACTGGAGGTATCGTGTGTCACTGTCGGGGTTATGACACAGCAGCCATTTTGACCCCTCCTTCCTTTCGGACTTTATTTGAATAGGAAATTTGCATTGATATGGCAATCAACGCTGTAATATGTGCATTACGTGGTAAATACGTATGTTCACACTAAATGTGATGCCAGTTTTTCACATTATGAGATTTTGGGCTGCAGCGATTACTCAACTCATACATTAAAACAAGGCATCTGATTTTTTAGCTTCTTTAATGTGAAGATTTTCTGGTTTCTTTGCACCATATAACAAAGAAATCACTTGTGAACAAAAACAGGACATTGAGTTGAGGTTTGGGAAACAGTGGTCAACAGTCTTAAACATTTTATGGACCAAACCTATGAAAATAATAGTTATTTGCAGCCCCAATGAGACTGCATACAAAGTCGAGTCCAGACAATCCCACAAAGGCGTGAAATTTGCATTGTTTGCTCCAGTCGAGTTGAGATATTTGAACTCGGGAGGGAAAATTTGCCTGTAGCCATATAGTAAAAGCCAAATAGGAATTCAGAGGTTCTTCCAGGGTCCTGACGTTGCATCAGAAATTGTCTTTACATGCACACACTGAGCGTATGGATGTTGGATTTAACTGGTAACCTCACTTGATTTGAGCTGTTGGACGCACTGTTCATTAGTTGTTGTTGTTGTTGTTGGTTTAGCTGTAGCTTTTAGCCTCAGGCGATTAGGAGGAGGAGGAGGAGGAACAGGTTGTGTTAACATTACTAAATTCAAATAATCCTGTGACCACACTCGCATTAGTAATGCAACACAAAATAAAAAAAATCACCTCAGTCGGTACTTCCTGTACCCAAGTAATGGAAATGACACAGTTTGGTGGTAGAAATGTAGATCCTTTGTTTTGCAGCTTGACCTCCTCTGCTGGCTAAAAGTCAGGACCATTTATTATGTCCATTTTTATTATTAAATGACAGAAAAGGAAGTAAATCACTATGTTAGAGACTTAACATGATGTTGGGAGACGATATTTATTATAATGGAGTAATAACCTTTACTTGTGTGTTGTCACAGTGACGGCCTGTTATTTATTTTGGATTGGTTGCCGTCCTCAGGAGGGCGGGTCTTATATAATGTGAGCTGGCCTGAGGGCAGACAGGCGCTGTAGATGAATGTAACAAATAACTCTCTTGAGTGAGAATGATGGACAATGAACATTAGCCCTCGCCCCTGTTGTATTTCTGCTTTCTTGCTTCTGTGTGTGTGTGTGTGTGTTAACCTAAACAACGTCAGGCTCAGTGCACTGCTGTTGACTCGAGAACAGGCCTACAATTTTTCCTTTTGATTGGCAGCAACAGGGCGTCTTTAATATAAGGCCTATAGGCTGTGTTCAGATCAACCACTCCTCTCCTATTTGAATGAGGCCCGTCTGTTGATACAGTCGCAGTATCTCTGTAAACAATGTAGAATTCAAATAAATCAACTTCAACTGTATCATGGCATCATTTGCAGAGTAAGATGAGATGAGATACAGTCGATGCAAGAGCACTTTACGGGTTGATTTCTGCATTCTCATAAGAAACTGGCTTGGAAACTAATGCTGTGTTTCCATCGAGTGGTCAAACAGGGCCTTGAAATCCTTGAAAGTCTGTGGATTTAAAACCCTCTCAAAGCCCTTGAAGGTTTTTGTCTCCCACTGCCGATGCCAACTACTGCTTTTAGCACATTCCTTGAATTTGAGTGAATTGGTCCTGGAAAGTCCTTGAATTTGGTGTCAACTAATGTCTGGCAACCTAAAATAACCGCCCCTACCATGACATTCTTCAGGACCCCCTTCCCTTGGTGTACCAGAGTAAAATGGTACGGTGAGGTCAGGTTGGAGCTCTGCCCCCGAGTCCGCTGATTTGGCGACAGTTAGAGATGTTCCGATACCATTTGTTCCCTCCCGATACCGATTCCGATACTTGTGCTGTGGGTATCGGCCGATACGAGTACCGATACCGATACCAGTGTGTTTAAAAAGAAGTATGTAGAGATGACCATTAATCGATACAGAATGACCCAGGAGGAAAGTATGACAAAGGTCAGAGACAGTAATCTGTAGACACCGTGTGGATACGGCAGTGGAAGTAGGGGTGGGCGGTATACCGGTGTCATAGTCAGCACCGGTGTGACATTGCGCCATGATATGGATTTTGCAATACCGTCAATACCGTGATAAATCAATTGAGCGCCAATAATCTCCTAATTCTAAATAATAATGCATTACATTTTCTTCAAACGTTCAGTGCTCTGAATATCTGTCCTTATATACTGTATATCTTGTTGCAAATAAAAAAGTAAAACATATTCGGTGGTAAAAGGGGAGTGGCCATTAAATTAGCTTAACGAGCACTTGCCAGAGCTGTACACGGAGGTACGGGACAGAGTAATGAACGAAATTCGCCACCTTGACGCCTACTCGGCCACTACTGATTTATGGTCCAGCCGGACTACTGAGCCATACATTAGCCTCACCATCCACTTCATTGACAATGTCTGGAAGTTGCGCAGCAGATGCCTCCAGACTGCCTTCTTCCCCGAAGACCACACCGGAGCAATAATTGCGTTTCTGACTGGTGCTTGGATGAAGCGCGTCTGATGTGTATGACAACTGACAGCGGTGCAAACATGGTGCGCGCTCTGGAAATTAATAAATATACGAGACTAGCATGTTTTGGACACAGACTGCACAACGCTATTGGTAAGTTACACTATGTAAACCTAACATTTTATATTCAGAAAATTTGTCAAGTCCTTTTATGTTTGTATTAAAAAAAGAAAACAAAAACAAATTTAAGGCCACCACATTAGTATTGTATTGTTCGTTGTTAGTATTGTTTAGCCGTGATTCCTCTGGGGACCGGATCAGAAAGGAAAAAAAACTACAAATATCAGATTAAAATATTATTAAAAAATATGTACTCCTCCCAAAACCTACCAAAAAAAGTAATACCGTGATATTATACCGTCACCGTTCAAAAGATGAAAAATACCGTGATATTAATTTTAGGTCATATCGCCCACCCCTAAGTGGAAGCAAATGTAACCAAACAACAGCTGACATACATGGAGTCTGATTGACTGTCTAGAGCTAGATTGCTATATATATACACACATATATATATATATATATATATATATATATATATATAAATCATTGGTCGTAAGGTTTGGCTCAGGTTAAACCCTCTGTAAAACATGAACGAATACAGCAAATGGACATCATTTATTTGTATCAGTGATATGTTATTTCGTTTTTCAGCTTGTACGTTTGTTTTCACTCTGGTCCAAACACCGCGGCACTGGCAGAGCTTCATGTTTCCATGACGACTGACCGGGAAAGGACGTGCGTGACATCATTTTTACATGACTCCAGATTGTTAAAATGAGTCTCTGAAGTAACGCTAAACTTTAAAAACAGAGGCATACATACGCAGGACACAGGTATGCTGGTTCGCTGTAGCGCTGCTCTTTTTGTTTAATAAACGGGCCACTCCAGTTTCACTGTAGACGCGCTAACGGAGCTAGCGCAGCTAACAACGCTAACGGCGCTAACTGGTAAATACTGCCAAACCGCCGACATGATGAGCTAACGTTAGCTCCTTGTCTACAGGTGTCGGGTGATCAGTTCTTCGTCACACCTCTAGAACAGCACAGCGCAACTGTTTCAAGAGCGGCGAAGAAGAACCGCGTCAGAGCTAACAGAGCTCTATTAAATAACGTGGTATCAGATCGGTGCATGGACTCCAGTACTCGCCGATACCGATACCCACATTTTCGGCAGTATCGGAGGCATTTCCGATACCGGTATCGGAATCGGAACAACTCTAGCGACAGTAAAACGTCACCCCCTTGCGACGAGAAACCATTATCCCTTGAAACTGCTGAACCACCTGGTTTAACTCCTCTTATCTTTTCAACCATATTCCAACCATGTTTGCAGCTGTCTGTCGCTTCACAGCACAAAGTTGAATCACTTCCTGTGCGCAGCATGGGCATGTTGTCAGGTGACACGAGATATAAACGCTGCTATATTGAGAAACACAGAGGGAGGCTGATTAATCAACATTTCAAGATTTTGAATGAACTTTTAGGACAAAAGAAGCACAAGGAACAGATGTGGTTGGTGAAATGAGGGGAAAAAGAGAGCAGAGAGACTACGCTCTTGGTCCCACCGTTGAAAATGAAAGGTCTAAACGGAGACAGTGACCACCGACGACATTACACGACTGTGTCTTGTCTATTTTTGTCGCGCTACAGTGCGTAAATCAAGCTTTTCCTCCTCCTGCTGAGATGGTGGTAAACACTTAATTTCATGTTGTAGTAGAGTTTGGGGAACTCTGTAACACGGAGGACATTTTCCCACCATCCTCCACTGGCCTGTCCCCCTTCAGACGACTGCACACGCAGCTGTTATTTCATTGGTTTGTGCTTCTCAGAGGTCGGGGTGTGTGTGTGTGTGGGGGGGGGGTTCACTGCCGGGTTCAAAGTTGAAATGATTTGAACTTTGAGCACAGTGCTCAGTGGCAGTTTCCAGCCCGGTGCTACACCAGCGCAGCGCTTTAACGCCTGGTTGAGCGCCACCGCTCGCTCTTCCCATAGGACAACAATGGCAGAGTCGTTGCAGAGAGTGTTTTTTTTTTTTTTTTTTTCACTGATCATGTATGAGCTGCTTTAGTACTCGAGATAAAATAGTCACGGTGAGTATTTACACGCTGATGTACAGAGTTTTTGGCATCAGATGAGGCCTTTATTCACATCAGTCTGTTGGTACAAATGGACTTCCTGGATCATGTTTCATTGTCTCATGGGTACATTATATAAATCCAGCCCTTCTACTGTTTTTTAACACAAGGTTGTTTTCTGAAACCCTGTATAATAGAGAGAGTAGGGCTGAACATCGCAATATTGCAGTAAAATCTGTCTCAGATGACCATAGATTACTGCAGATTGAAGAAAAGTCTTTGTTTCTCACCGATCATTTTAAATATGTGGTTCAAATGGAAATTAAAATATTAATGTAAACATAACTGTTCCCTCTGATATCACGAATCAGAATCATATCGCAGTCGCGTTTCAGTCCGAAATAATCACAATTTTATATTGTTTTTATTCAAAATCGTTCAGCTCTAATGGAGAGTAGATTCACAAGCATTCATTTAGGGCTGAAACAATTACTCGATCAATTTAATCGATTACTAAATTAATCGGCAACTATTTTGAGTGTTTTTAAGGAGTTTTCTGATTTTTCAGCTTCTTAAATGTGATTATTTTCTGGTTTCTTTCCGCCATACGACAAAGAAATCCATTAAAAACAGAATGGTTTTTGGACAAAACAAGACATTTGAGAACCTCGTCCTTTCAAGGTTTGAGAAACACTGATCAGCATTTTCTGACATTTTATGGACCAAAACGATTTCTCGATGAATCGAGGAAATAATCGACAGAATAATCGATTATGAAAATAATCCTTAGTTGCAGCCTCACATTAATTACATAATCTGTACCAGAAAATGATTGGAATAATGTTAATTTCAATCCAAAATTGTGGCTCAGCTGCTTCTCATTGGTCCCAAAGTTCTTGTTTAGTCGAAGACGTCGAACAGTGTGTAGTCAGTTTGCTGCGTCAAGCCAAAGTACGACGCCGTTTTTGCTTCAGGGTTCTGCCGACGTTGTGCCAATGCCACCATTTTACGCCCATCACCACCATTTTGACAGTGGGATTAATGACGTCAGTGGAGGTGTTTTGGTGATCTGCTGCACCGGTTGCACCTTTTCTTTCTTTCTTTTTTTTGTCTTTGGGTAGAGATGGGATGTCAGGCATGGCACGTCGAGCTCCTGCACCTTGGCGATAAGCACGACATCAATGAATCAAACAGTTTTTTGGGGGGGGGGGAATGAAGCGCGGAAACGCTTCCCCGGTCGTGTGTGAACAATTCGGGAGTCCACGAGGAGGAGAAGGTGAAGGTGGTGGAGAGACACAAGGCAGACGGGGAGGAACGGAATTGCATCAGCCAAATGAATTGTCATGATGCAGATCATGCGTGAAATGAGCCGCAGATTCCTCAATGCAGTGGCAACGGGCCTTACTGCTATTACTCTCAGTTACTTTTGGACGTGGGCCTTGTTTGATGGTCGGGCCGCACCGGACACGACCAGAGGGCGCCGCTATTCCCGTCCAAGGGTCTTGCGTCGTCATGAGCGCGAGGAAACGACGCTCTGGTTTAATTCTGAGGAAGACATTTTAGCAGCCGCCATCAGATCGACAGCTCTGTGCATAAAGAAGTGTGTGTGCGTGTGTGTCTGTGTATGTGTGTTGGGGGATGGGAGGAGGGAATTAAGAGTTGGCATTATGTCAGGAGAGAGCTGCCATCGCTGCCTCTTTTCTAGCACACACACACACACACAGCCAACAGACAAAGACTTGTGCGAGGATTGCACAGGATGAAGAAAGAAAAAAAAAAACACACCCTCTACTCTCAGTTTGTCTTGGCTGTGTCACTTCTTTATTACCCCCCCCCCCCCCCACGTACACACACACACACACACACACACACACACTGACATGCTCCTGCACACATGCCTACACAGACTTCATGTGCACTCCTGATTGGCTGCTGTAATATGAACAAATGAATCCCTCAGCTCTGGCTACATTTAAGGGGCCCCTGAAAGTAAGCATGTGTTTATTTTTACAGTGAGACGAGGGGGGGGGGGGCAGCGGCGGAGGAAAAGACGGAGGGTTTGAGGAATTGGGGGAGGGTAGAGTTTTCTTTGTGGTACAGTACAGCTGGAGCAGAGTAGAGGGGGGTTACAAAATCCTGCCTTCTGTTGGAATGCAGCGCTGTACGTGGATGTCTGGACACCGTCTCCGAGCTGTTTTATGACAGAGGGCTACGTCTCCACGTCTCCGCCTTTCTCACCCGTAGTAGGAGTCTTTCTTAAAAATCGTCACTTTTAAGATTTTATCGTCTACCTGTCCCGTTTTTTTTTTTTTTTTTAGGAAACTGTGATTTTGTGTGTGTGTGTGTGTGTGTGTGTGCGACGTTTGCCCTCTATCACCTTCCGGTCCACTGTATTCCTACCTCTCCACCACCATGTCTCTTCTTTTTTTTCTCCCTTTCTTTTCCATTATTGCATTGGCCTGGCAGCGTGCCCAAATCTAGAGGGGTGGGGTGGGAGGTAGTAGGAGGGATTATGGGAGGGTTGGGTGAGGGGGGGGGGGAGTTTGAAGAGAAAGAGTGCGCGGCTTGTGTAGCAGCTGACTGAAACAGTCATTATATTATGTAAAGGCAGGCGGCGGCAGCAGCGGCGGTGGTCGGGTGCGGGGTGGGGTGGGGTTGGTGGGGTGCAGTTAGTGACGTGCGGCACAAGCTCTGCCCTGATAGGCTCATCAGCTCCATTCTGAGCAGCGCTCTGTGTCTCATTAAAGGTGGAGGCTTGGCAGAGAGGTTGCAGAAGCTGCTTGTGTTTTTTTTGTTTTTTTTTTCTTTCCTCTCAGCAAATGGAGGCGACGACTGGGCCCCGCCGCTGCGTCACAAATTAATTAGAAGAAGAAGAAGAAGAAGTGGCAGGCAGGGTGGTGGTATTGTTGCGATCATTAAGGCTCCTCCCTGTGTTAAAGGAGGCTGCTGTAGATGAGAGGAGGATAACAGAGATGTGAGAGGAGGACAGAATTAGCAGATTAGAAAAGCGCCACGATACAGAATGATGAGTGGGGAAGATAGAACGACACCGGCAGGAATAATCTGCTAATAGGAAGCCGATGTAGAGATAACGGGGCAATTATGGTCGCTGTCTAAACAGTCAGCCATGCTGTCAAACAGGATTTTCCTTTCTTCTTCTTTTTTTTTTGACATTTCCAGCGAGGCTCTCCAGGTGTTATTGACGCCTTTTGTTGCAGTGCTGGAAATCATCAAAGCGTCCATTTGCATGTTGTCTGGCCGTCTGTCTCTGAGCAGCAGGAGTCTGCGGATGCCGAGTCCCGGTCGCTCGCAGGACGTCAGTCGTAGTCCCGGCGTCTCATTTCTGTCTCACAGCACACACTCTGTGAGACTGTGTGTCACACAGAACTTGTGCTGTTGAGCAATTCATTATGATAATGATTCTCCAGATCTAGAGCTTAAAAAAATGACTCGATTAATCGATCATTTAAGTAATTGTCAACTATTTTGATAATCGATTAATCGCTTTGAAGCTTTTTTCATGAATAAAACAAGATTTCTGATTGTTGTAGCTTCTTAAATGTGAATATTGTCTGTGTTTCTTTGCTCCATATAACAAAGAAATCATTAAACCTGAATCATTTATCAAGATATTCGAGATCATCATCATTTCAAGTTTTTCGTTTCTTGATTAATCTTGAAAATACTCGACAGATGAATGGATTATGAAAATAATCGTTAGTTGCAGCAAATCACAAATCAAGTTTCTGGGGCATCTTTATCAAAATGTGTAAATGTAGGGTTATGCTGCAATGATTAATCAATTATTCATTTAATTGACAACAATTATAATAGTTTTTTAGTTGAACAAACTCTGTGATTTCAGCTTCAATATATTCTGCTTAATTTGTCATTTTCAACATTGATCGACCTTTTACCCGTTTTCCGACATTTTCATGGACCAAATCACCGCGTAGTTCATCAAAAAGATAACGCGGCAGATTAATCATGAAAATAAAAGTATACAATACATGTTCATAGGTTTGAATACCACAAACTCAACCCAAGGTACCATGGGATTGCAGGTATATGGCTGATCACCATGGAGTCATGTTGGTCCACAGTCGACCGGTCGTCATTTACCACATATGTGTAAACTCGCTGCTCCTTCATTTGCAGAAAAAGGGCTGAAAGGAGCCAAATCACTGGCACATGTGTTTTAGGAAGCAATAAAATAAGGAGTCCAATGCAATGTTTCTTTTCAAATTGTGAACAATGAAAGCAATAAAAATGTCTTTTACAAGCCTGAACATTTTTAAATTAAGACGCAAAGAAGCCCGTTTTAAAAGTTGTGAGTGTATTACTGTGGACGGATTGTGGAAGTGTGATTTAGGCAGAGCTTTGCCCAGTTCAGTTCCGCGACAGTTCCGCCATAAAGGGTGTTTTTGAGGGCTTTGCGTTGCCGGTGTTTATAGTTCTATAGTTTCTCCCCAAAGGCCGACAGGCTGAAGAGATAATGGCAGAGAAGAGCTCCGTCTCTCCCGCCGACTGCTGCTGCTGAGGCCGTGTGATCTGACGGTGTCATCCAGTGAGGAGGACAGGGAGTGGCAGATTATGTCCCGGGTCTTGTTTATGTGCGAGTGTGGGGAGAGAGAGAGAGAGAGAGAGACAGCTCTGCCCCTGTGAGACTCCGAGCCAGTGAAGCACAATGTAATGCAGTACATTAGTCCGCTCTGTGTGGAGCAGTGGGAGAATTGACTTAAGCAGCTTCGCTCACAGGGCTGGTGAAATTCCCACAGAGTTGCAGAGTTGCTGCTGTGTCTTCCTCAGCAGTGCAGGTGAAGCGCTTGTTCGTGTGAACTCTCTTTTCCACACGGTCTCCGTCCCCGCTCAGAGGACAGAGGACGCTGTTGTGTCTCCTGAATGCTCATTCACGTATGCAGGGTCGTTAATTGCCAGGTGATTTTATTAGCGCGGCCTTCCACATTGTAAGCCGTCGTGTTTCGTTTTGTCTTCAAATCCCCAATCACTGTTGTATGTGTCCAGGATTGATTTTTCACTTACTACAAACCACAGTACAAGGCATGGGACGACTTTTTTGTTATTTTTAGATCCTTAAACAGGTGCAGTCTTCTGTCTGCACTCACCGTGGTCACATGCATCGCAGATCAGATACACATTTCTTTCATGAATACGATGATAGATTGATGAATGAACAAATAATAAGTCACATGGAAAGGTTCAGGCACTGTATGCTGCTGAGTTTATCAGAATTTTCAAGCCAATTATTGGTATTTTTCTTCTTTCGCGATTCACACGATAATAAACAAATCACCACGATGAATTCATTTTAATCCCAGTATTCCCATATGCTAATCAATAATATTGTATATTGTCAGGACACGGTAGACGTGTAGTGTTCTCTACAAACACTCTTCAATTCACATGTATTTGTACAGCGCCAAATCATAACACACATTATCTCAACATCATGGAGAGCACAGAAACTCAACAATTCACACAATGAGCAAACACGAGCATCAGTGGTGAGAAAAAAAACTCCCTTTAACAGAAGAAGAAATCTCTGACAGAACCAGACTCACAAAATAATCACAAAATAGTGGCTTTGGAGGTGAACATTTGAATTAACTTTTTTGAATTAATTTTATTTTCAGAATAAAAGCCCCCGTTTTGTAACAATCGATTTGTTTGGAGCCAGGTTTTTATTAATTACACAGCAGAGAGGACATGGCACATGGCGTCGCCATATTGGAAAAAAGCTATTTTATTTAGCTATATTATTGTGATCTTTTCTGCATCATATTGCGATTTAAATATTATCATAAAATAATGTAGTCATTTTCAGCAGATTTAGCTCACATGCTGCTCTATTGCTGCTTTGTTTGTGCTTTAGAGGTTAAAAATCCTTCATTTAGATTCAACAAAGTCATAAAATAACATATAGCTTAAATACGCCCTTTAAGACATCGTCGCCTTCAGCAGGTGTTGGGTTTTATTTGGTGAGCTCATTGTGAAGTGGCGAAAATCTGCAGTGTTTCTAGTGAGTGGACAGAAATGGTGAATTATTATTCTTTTAAATTCTGTTAAAGAGGCTTTGTAGAAGATTGACCTTACATCAACTCTCCCTGGGTCCTTTTTTCAGCGTAAATACCCCACTAAGTTTGCTTGGATTCGTAAAATGAATGTCAACATTAATGAGGCAGACAGTGTAATGAAGATGGTAGCATCTGGACGTAACACATACGCACACCTTCAGTAGAGTATTTGCCCACAGTGAAACGGTTAGAACAATAAAGATCAAAGGGGGGGAAAAAAGCTTCACTGATACCGAGCTGACGCCTCGTTCCTTGTAAAACGTCTGCTATAATCTGTAACGCCGCTTTATCACGCAGTCGGAAAATCCTAAAAGTCCTAATGGGGGTATAAAGAATGGTCCCCTTTAATCACGGCGTTGCATTTTACACAGTTTGGGACAAGGAAAAGTGCCCGGGGGACGAAGAGAGAGTGTAGAAAATACAGTCTTAACATAGAGATCCGTCTTTTACGAGCCTGTCCCTCAAATTACGCAAATAACTTCGAGGTAAATATAGAAGAGTTTTTTTAATGCTCTGTAGCACTGGGGTCAATAGATACAATATGCTATTTGACGACTAGAAACTTTAAAAACAGGTGAAATTGGACGGTTCGTGGACAAATGTTACTGAAAATGATCTTAAGTCTTCCTCACATTGTATTTATTCTTAACTTTTGACAATGAGACATTTTTCTTCTTTAATGACAACGTGAGTGAAGTTAAGTTACTCATTTTTGTAAAAGACTATAATCTGTAGTGAGTCAGGAACGTGGATACTCCCTGATACTCTCTGCTTCTCGCTGCTTCTGCTCTTACATGAATATGAAAGTTATATGTTTTTTTTTACTAGTATTTTTCACTCCTGGGTCAAATAACTGCATGCGTGTTTTTACCAGCGCTGTGCCATCATTTCCATTAATGTTTGTAATGATCGTTACTTTTTAAAACTTGTTTTTAGTTTGACAGAAAATAGAGGACGTGAGGGGGAATTAAGCTTTGGCTGTGAATGAAAAAAACATGTATGGACTAATCCTTTTTATAAAAGATGTTCATGAATCATGTGATCATAAAAAAGTCAAATTCCTTCTCTGGTCCTGATAAATGCAGCCAATAATGCTGATTCTGTTAATAGATAAATATCAGTAAATATGATTTATTGCCCAATAGAGTTGAAACAATTGCTCCATTAACTATTTTGATAATTTGATAACAAAGAAATCATTAAAAACTGATTTGTGGACAAAACAAGACATTTGAGAACATCATCATTTCCAGGTTTGTCAAACACTGATCAACGTTTTTTAACGTTTTCTGATATTTTATGGACCAACCGATTACTCGATTGATCGAGAAAATAATCGTCAGATTAATCGATTATGAAAATAACCGTTAGTTGCAGCTGTAAAATGTGAGAGGGTAACCTGATTTATAAAAATCAGTTTTCCGAGTTTGTGTCTGTGCAGTGTTTTTCTTTCCTTTATCTGCACGACAAGGGATTCATTATCAAACTTAATCATTTCGTAGCCCAACAAACTTTCAACTTCAGCGGCCCAGAAAGTTGTGCACGGACTTGGCCGGGTCTACCTTACACAAGAGAGATTAAAATCTTGACTGGAGTTAGTAATATTATATTTTTAAAGTAAAGCAATGATGATATGTCATGAAGTTGTGAGGAATGAGGTCAAAGATAAGAGGAAAGAAAAAAAGAGGAGATTGCAACATTGCAGTTTGGTACCTGCCAGAACAAAAACAGTAGTAATATTGATGTTTTTTGGATATTTAATGGATAACATTACATTTAATGCTGTTTTAGCTGAATGACGACCTAAAGCAGTCGATGTGTGAATCAGATAAGACTCCGTACAGTCTCTCTGTAACGTCTGCAGTTACAGTTGACTGTTTGTGCTTTGTCACTTCCTCATCCGACTGCAGCACTCCACTGGATAACTGCCTCCGTGCTGGTCACATGACTAAGTTCATGTGCTCATAAGACTTGTCATCTTTAGAAAAAAAAAAATCTTCCTCGCTGGTATGAATCACATAGTAACACACACACACACACACACAGATTTCTCCAATGTACATATTTGTTCCCTTCAAGTACAGAATCTCAGGCTATTCTTAGTCCGCTGTGTTTAACCCACTTCCATCTGAATGAGCTTATACAGTCAGCTGCTCATATCGTCCGATTACTTCTTTATCCCTGTTTCATCCTGGCACGTCGCTGCACTCGTTCTCAGCGAGAAATTGACGAGTTAAAAACCTTCATTTGACTGTGAGGTAGTGTTGGATATACTGTAAAGTCCCTCTCCATTGTAGCAGCGTATACTGGGGATACTTGAGGGTTTTTGTTTTTTTAAAGTGTGGTTGAATGAGGTACTGACACATTGCAGGTTTTCAGACACTGACTGAAAACATGGCTGCCAGCAGTGACTGCAGGGAAACACCTCACCTCATAAAATCTACATCTGCTGGAGTCCATGTCACTGGTTCCCAACCGTATTTCCTTGAAGCCCCCAAGACAAACCTGGCCCCCCAACCTAAACCCCTGTCCAAACACATGCACCAAAAGGAATAAATAAGTAATTACAAAGGTTTATATGTAAAAATTAACAGCAGCTGTAGGTCTTCTCTTCGGTGCTTCCAGATGAAGATCAAGATGAACTCTTGAGAACTCTTGAGATGTTGCCTTGTTTTCTTGTTTGATACCAGTAAGTCTTAAGTACTTTTACATTCCTCAGACATAGATATTTTTATTGTACAGATGCTGACAACAGGAACGCAATCAGCCATAGCCCATGGCCAGGTGGAAAGGGAACTTGGCTTGTAACTAGAGGGGTTGCTGATTCGAGTCCCACCAGGTCAAAATGGCTGGGTTACCCCAGTATAGGATGGTGTTTAATGCAGAGAAGGAATTTCCCCTGCAGGACTGATAAAGGACTAATTTATTTATTTATTTATTTATTTATAGCCGCTAACTGAACTGATGAGACTTGCTTACGCAGTAATGGTCACAGAAGTTCAGAGGTCACAGCCGTGTTGGTTAAATAAGTAGCTTAATAACAATAGCAAAGGTCGGCCAAAAATGGTTTTAATTTGGGTGATGCCAATTTCTGGTTATCCAATAGTGTGTGTGATTTGGGATTTTCTAAATTTAATAACCTCACAACCTCAGAGTAAACAAAGCGCTCCACCCCCATGTGATCTCTGGCGCCCTCCAGAGGGGGCCTTGAACCTCAGGTTGGGAACCATAGGTCAGTATGTTTGCAGCTTCAGCTCACCATTACACGGCCGTTTCTGTCTGGAAACTGACGTTTGTAAATCACTCTCCTCCTCTGGTTAGTTTGAGTCACTCAAAGGTAAATCTGAATATAACACATTCAAATTTGCACACAGAGGCTCCAGTGGATCAGCAACTACTGTGTGACTTTGGTGTGAGGAGTAAGAAGTTTTCAGAGTGACAAAAACTACATTTTCCACACTGTAGACTTGACCAGGTTCTTGATTGTATCGGATGCCACCATCTCATTTCTACATGTTTGTAGACTGTATTGATAGCTATTATTTATTAAAATGGAAGGTGCAGGTGCTACCACTGCTAAACAAGAATTAACTTAATGTATTTTGAAAGAAAGAAAGAAAGAAAGAGCCGGTGGGCAAGTTATGTAACTTATGCTGTGTGTAAAACGGGTAACACCAACTACCATGGCAACCCGACTGGTCAGATTTCCTGTTCCACCTGTAAATGTGAGCTTTTCAGATAAAAAAAAATGACATGTTTGGAAAAAGTCTCCCAAAAAAGTACATGTAAGTTTGTTTTCCATCATGTTTTCAAATCTGCCCGTGCAGACTTAAAATGTAGCCTCATAGTTTTCAACGGTAGCGCACCAGGGTCATGTGGAGAGCAGACTTAGCTGGAGCAGAATTGATGTGTTTTTAAATAGAAAAAAGTAGTAGAATACATGCAGCCTAATCAGACTACATGGTATTTTTGTCTTTCACGATGGTCACTGTCAGATTAGCCGCCAAAGTGGCCCGGATTCTTGCCGGGTCTTATTTAGGGATGGGCAACATTCCAAGTATGACCCTGGCCAATCATCATTCACGCGAGTTCATAGGTCATCAAATATTCACCGGGTTGCTGAAGTGCTTCCGCTAATTCTCATCAACATTTTTGTTTTTTATAACTCTGTCATGGTCGTCGTACGTAAGACGTCAAAGAGGCAGAGGTTGTGTTGTCAAAAGCTCAACGCAATGTTTTTCGGGGTCACTACTCCACCTAACGATAGTGTCCGCATCCTCTTCTCCATGTTTATTTCTGTGTGTCACGCCGCGTCAGGGCACTCTGTTTTCCTGTCGTTCAACGTCCAGGAACTCGTCGTAGGAGATGTTGGACTAGGCGGGAAAATAGGAATAATTCTAACATGCTGGACTTCTTGTCAGGGTGTCCTCTCTACTGTGTTGCACATAAAATCAGCCTGAATTTGTGTCGCCTGATTTCAGCATTAGCTGTTTCAATAAAAGGATATTCATGTGTTACTTGTGATGGGCAGCTTGAGACAAAGGGAACAGGAGAGTTTAGCCCAATTTATCATTCCCACATTCTGTGACTCGTCTTCCCAGTCTGCTTCTCATCAACTGACTAATTTTTTAGACCATAATCATTCTTTTATGATTCACTTTTTTTGGCCTATGGTCTACAAGGCTGCATATTTATAACGGGGTTTACGCTGGTGCTTCACAGCGAGGTTCTCAAGTTTGAATCTCCATATAGTCGTGGCCTTCCTTCCTTTCTCTATGGCGTTTGCATGTTCTCCCAGTGTGTCTGTGGGTTTTCTGCGGCTACTCCAGCTTCCTCCCACACTTTAAAGACATGCAGATTGGGGTTAGGTTAAGTTAAGACTCCAAACTGACCATAGATGTGAATGTGAGTGGTTGTTTGTCTCTTTTGTGCGTTGGCCCTGCCTCTCTCTCGCAGCGTCAGCGAGGATGGACCCTCGGAGGATTTGTAGAACAGATAATGGTTGGGTGGATGTTATTTCCAGGAGTGGTAGTCTGCCCGATCAGTTGCCGTTCTGATTCCCGCGTGTGTTATTTTTGGCATAAAGTTGTAAATCTTTTAATAATTCTGCCTTTGAAATCAAGCCAGTGCTCTTGTGAGACGGCAAAGCAGAAACCACCCTCTCTGCTGCTCTGATGTGCTCCACCCAGCCCTCCACCTACATCCTTGTTGCATATACTTGTTGTGTTTGCTAATAGAAGAATCAGGAGCTTGTTAGCCTGTGACTCAGAGGCGGTGACGTCTTCTATCAGTGGATACTATCAGGAAGCCTCAGTTTGAGATGACTGAGTCATCTCAGGACTGGTTGTCCTCTAACCAGAAGGTCAGCATTTTGATCCGCGGCTCCTCCACTCTGCATACCAGCGTGTCCTCGGGGCCAGACACTGAACCTCAAACCGCTCTCGCAGACTGTGAATGGGTTCTGAATGGTGCACTTACTACATGTGAATGGGAAAACTGTAATGCAAAGTGATACGCGAGTGTCCCGAAGACGAGAAAAGCACCACATAAACACGGACCGTTGACCGTTGCGTAAACATTTAGCAGAAAAATGTCGAATAGCGGCTGTAAATTTCCACGTCTGACTCCAGGATTTATTCCTCTCCGACTGAATGTATCCGTGGATATATATATATATATATATATACACTTTTCCTGTATTTACACCTGTTGTCAACAATACTGTGGAGTTTACTGTTAGTCACTGAGGCTCCGTATGTTTATGTACGCATGTTGAAAAATAATCGTTGCTAAGGTAAACTGCGAGCATGGATGATTCTGCGACGGTTGATGCAGGGAAACAGAACATTAACCCTTTAGAGCAAAGAACATTTTGGCTGCTTTTTTCCCATTAATACAGTATATACAGAGGCTATAAGAATAAGTGTCTTATGTATATCCTTTTTTTTCAGCACAACCTAGACAATCTGATGAAACCATATTTTAAACATTGGGGGAAAAATGATGTGTAGAGTTGAGCAAACATGTCTAAACGAAAGTTTGACAGTTGATGCACACGTGACATCATTGCGATGTTATTTTTCATTCTGCCCAGTGTCAAATGAAGGTCTTTACTTTTTGTTCCTTCTCTCTGAACGGCTTAATTTTTATTTTTAATTCAAAATAAATGTCATCACAGGTTTTTTTCTGTGTTTCCCAAGCTGCTGCTGCTGCTCTGATTTTATTGATGATTTCATGTCACAAAGTCACCAACACTAGTCAAAGATGACCTGTGTGCGAAAGGTGACGTCACAAATGCACCAACCACCACCACCGTGGAGCTCAATGATAATTTAGTATAATTTACTTCAGTCCCTCATTCAAACTCAACAGCGAGTGAACGAAAATGAAATCAATAGAAATGAATATAAATATTCTATTATATAAGTCGTAAACAGGAAAGTTGTGGCTAACGGCTGCCAGCTTCGTGTGACACCAGTGTGTGTTGTTTAAACTTCGACATTTAAAAAATGGGAAAGTGCAGTTGGGTGTTTTGAGCTAAATTCAGCTGTGTGTCTTACTGTAGACCCTGACGAATGACGTCGGTGGCTCTAACTCTTGTGTCCTCTCCTCCAGGATGGAGCGGATGTCTGAGGAGGCGCTGAGGCTCAACCTGCTGAAGCGGGGCCTGGAGTCCCCCAGCGAGCGAGAGGAGGCGCTGGCCAAACGCCTCAAGATGGAGGGTCACGAGGCCATGGAGCGCCTCAAGATGCTGGCGCTGCTCAAACGCAAGGACCTAGCCGACCTAGCGGCGCTGGAGGTGGCGGGGCCCCTGGGAGACGGGAAGGGCCCCGGGGCCAGCTCCCTCCACCACCAGAGCCTCATGGGCGCCGCGTACGAGGAGAAGCTAAACGGGAGTCTGAGGCTCGGTGGCCACAGCGGCCACAGCGGCCATGTCGGACCCAGTAAGAACGGGAAGGAGAACATGCTGGATGAGCCGGTGGATATGAGCGCTGGAAGAAGATGGTGAGTACATTTACACGTAAGGAGCGGGCGGGCGGGGGATGGGATGGGATGGTGTGAGTCGAAAAGCCTACAGGGGGGAATAAAGAAACCACTGTTTTCCCTCTGAAACACTAGTATGTACAGAGAGCGAGACGCCCTGCGCTGTAATGCAGGATTAGGAGTAAACCATCTGTGAGACTAGTTAATATTCTGACAACTTAATATCGAGGGGTTTATTTGCATGACAAAGTGACATAAATGTACATACGTGTATATAACACTGTGAGGGCGTTCTAATCTCTCTGGGAAAAAAACAGTTTCACCGTCAATAAAACCCCACTGTTAATCCCTGCGTCGTTCAGAAAGTGCTGTGTGAGAGTGAACGTGTTTTCAGAGTGTCACTGTGACAGTGAGGCGACATCCCATAATGTGCGACAACATGATTACTTGAGCTCTGCCTGTATGTGAGACGTAGGGCTGGTCAGTGATAACATCGACATATACATTATTTTATCATTATTTTTAACCTTAATTTTACGAGGTAAAACATAAGTGCCAGAAAAAACAGATATAAACTAGAGCTGAAACAATTACTCGATTATTAATCGAGCACTAAATGAATCGTCAACCATTTTGATAATGGATTCATCGGTTTGAAACTTCCTTCATGTTTAAAACATGATTTCTGGTTGTTTCAGCTTCTTTAATGTGAATATTTTCTTAATTTCTAACAAAGAAATCATAAAAGAACTGAATCATTTTGGTTTGTGGACAAAAGGAGACGTTCAAGAACATCCTCATTTCCAGGTTTTGACAAACGCTGATCAACATTTTTGAACGTTTTCTGACATTTATGGACCAAACGATTACTCGATTAATCGTGAAAATAATCGTTCTATCTCCAACATACTTTGAGATTGAAGTCATATAATGAATTTGAAATATTTCACTTGTTTTCTGTCCATAGGAAACTGAGACTTTCACTTGAGAGCAAAAATCTGTCTTTAATCTTCACGATAATTATGAATCTCGCCTGATTTATCATAAGAACGTGTCTTTTTTGGCCGTCTTCTCCGGCCCTAATGAGAACACGTCTGCAAACGTCGCTCCAGACGTTCAGCAGAACTTCTCCTGACATCTCCACAGGTCAAATTTCCCCCAAAATAATGCTGCTGGACGTGGCCCATATGAGAACATAGCAGGAATAGCTGTGAACAATCCACAGCTGTCCTGACTGACCTGAGAGGCCGTGTTCCCGCTGTCTCGTCACCTGAGCAGCTGATCGAGCGATTCCTTCTACCAGAAGGAGCACAAGTGATAATACTGTACAAAAAGAGGCGACATGCAACACACGGGCGTCTGTGCTTGTGTCTGTGCAGCGTCTTGACAGAGACCTTGAGATTTACTTCACCTGCCTGTCTGGTGTGTGTGTGTGTGTGTGTGTGTGCTCTGCTCAGGGGAGAGATACAGATAGGGATTTAACCGTCAGTCAGAAAGACGTTTGACTCGAGTCAGCTTCATTTCTAAAGCACATTTAAAAACAACCAGGGTTGTAAATACACTGTAAAGTAGTTAACTAATAAAATGGTCAAAAAAAATGTGGTTAAATATAGAGCTGCAACTAACAATTATTAGTATTATCATTATTATTATTATTATTATTATTATTATTATTATTATTATTAATCGTTTGTTCCATAAAATATCAGAAAACCTTAAAAAATGTTGATCGGTGTTGGTCAAACCTGGAAATGATGACGTTCTCAAATGTTTTGTTTTGTCCACAAACCAAAATGATTAACTTTTAATGATTTAAAAGAAGCTTAAACATTCGGAAATCTTGTTTTAATCATGAAAAAAGCTTCAAACTGATTAATCGATTATCAAAATAGTTGTCGATTAATTTAGTAATCGATTAATTGTTTCAGCTCTAGTTAAATACGTCTGGGAACAATATTCTCATCCTTAAAGGTGACATAGAATGCTTGTATCACACATATATGTTAGTTATGGAGGTCTACTTACATATATTAACTTGTTTTCATGATTAAAAACCTCCTAATCGCTGCAAACGAGCCGAATCAAAATATCTCCTCACTGACGCTCTCGTCAGCCGCGCTGTTTCAGACCAAAACCACACCCCCAGAACGTGGACTGTGTTGTGATTGGCCAGCCAACGAGAGCTTTCCTACTGTACTGTGATTGGCCAGGTACCTGGAAGTGACGTAATTGATAGGCCAGCTCTCAGATACACAGCTCCCCCTCTGGCACGGTGGATGCTCTGCATCTCAGCAGCTACAACGAGAGTAGTTCTTCTTCTTCTGCGGTTGAATGTACGCAACCGGATGTGCCCGGACTAGTGCCCGCACCAGGAGGCGCTACGGTGGTGAGAGGAGTGGTGAGGATTTTTGATGACGACATCAAACTACGGAAGTGCCGATCCGCTTCGCGGAGCCCAGGAAAACAATACAACACTATTTTCTCAGCAGTGGCTGAACTGTTTGTTCTGAAACTTTAGGGTTTCATAAACGAGGTAATGACGCAGATACACACACAAACGTGTGCGTTAATTGGAGCTTCCGGTCTATGTGGGCTTTAAGTAAAGGCCGTGGAGAAAAGGGTCATTGTTATAATTATTCCATAGTTTGCTAATTCCTAAACGATTGAATAACTGCCACATATGTTGTTGTTATCTTGGAAAAAAGAGGCATAAGCACTCACTCATTGAACATTTTTTTGGTCACAATTCTTCATAAAATCAAAATAAAATCAAAATAAATCCAGACGGCCTGATTATCATGACGGTCTTAAAAGGGTTTAAAAAGGTTGATTGAATTTAAAGAAGTCTTTGAGCATGGATTCACTTGAATCACAACATACATGTGAAGTAAAAATCACCGCAGATAAGAAAACGATCATATTCCAAAACAATACTGGCAGCACAAAGCACAGGAAATGAGACATTTAACCTGCGACTCTGACAGACTCGTTTAGAATAGCAGTGTAACATTTAAAATAATAATAAAGTTGAATCATCAGCTGCTATTTTTACATGTTTATTGTTATGTAATGCGTCTATGTTTAGAGTGAAGGTCACCGCTTTCCTTGCTGCGTTGCAAGATGACGTCGAAATCTAAAAACCTGCAACTGGTGGTAAATGTAGCGTCAGACATTTATAAGACATAGAAATAAAATAAACCGTAAGCGTTTGCAGCTGCTGCCTCTCACAGTTGGACCACACGGGATTGCACATGCTGTGCATTAAACTCTCTGTCGTTCCGCCGCGTAGCCGCTGCTGGAGTTCACGTAGGGTTTTCCCCCCACGACTGTCGACATAAGTAATAACTTTTTTCTTTATTCTGCGACGCCTGCTGTACTCAAACTAAATGTCAGGACTCTTCAGTGTGAAGACGTGCATTTGTCGTTCCTTCAAAATATGTCACACAATAATAGCCTTGTTACAAAAATAACACAAACTCTATAAAGTACTGACATGCTTAAAAGGTTACACACACACACACACACACACACACACACGGAGCGAGTGTTTGACAGATTTAGACATCATCACTGTTTGTCTACTTTAAAGTTAAAGTATCTCCTAACATGACGCCAACATGTGAACTTTAAAGGCCACGAAATGTCAAATTTCACAGTAATGTTCCCAAAAACATGACTCGGGAACAGGCAGAGGTTGTGACTAAGGCCTATGACTATTTTAATTATCGATAACGATGATTAAAACAAGCTCTCTGATTTGTAAACGTGCATATTTTCTACTTTCTTTTGCTCCACATAACAAAGAAATAATTAAAACTGAATGATTTTTTTTTTAATTTCTGGACAAAACAAAAAAAATCATTTCATGTTTTGGGAAACACTGATCACCATTTTTCAACAAATTCTGAATTTTTATGGACCAAACAACGAAAACATTCATCGAGAAAATAATCGACGGATAGTCAATAATGAAAATAATAATTATTTGTTAGTTGCAGCCTGAGTTGTGACCATATTTCCTGTATTTGCAATGACTTCAGGACACATTATATACACCTATTTAGCGTTGAAACAATTAATCGGTTATTATTTGTTTACAAATTCACAACAATTCGACAACCATTTTGATAATGGATTAATTTCTTTGCTCTGGATAACAAATAAATCAGTAAAAGTAAACATTTGACATTTGAGAACATCATCATTTCCAGGTTTGACGAACGCTGATCAACATTTTTTAAGGTTTTCTGATATTTTATGGACCAAATGATGAATGATGAACGCGATGAATTGAGAAAATATCGACAGATTAATCAATTATGAAAATAATTGTTAGTGGCAGCTCTAGAATTATTGCTATTTTTGCTTTAAATAACTAAAACAAGCCAAACATCCATTCATTTAGATATAAATGTAGCATTTTGCTGCATTTCCACCAACACTCCCTCACTCTCTTCCTTCTTTGTCAATGGTTTTTGTCCTCCATGTCCTCACACTGAAGAGGAAACTGAATTTGTTATGCAGTTTCTTCCCTTTGAGGATCTTTTTCACAAAAAACAGAATCACAAAATCTTAATATAATCAAGCTTGACTGAGTCAGATTACATTTCAGCTCAGCCAGGCCAGGATTAGGAGGTGCAGCTCTAGGTCAAGTCAGGTTTAAGTAATTCAGATTCATGCACCTCTGAGACTCTCTGTATCAGAACATAACACTGTTTTTTAGCGCAAAATGTTGAATATTTAACACCCAGAGAAAAAGAGCGACCAATAAAAGGCAAAGTGAAACTTTCAATATGCAAAACAGGAGAACGCAAGTAACAAAAAAAAGTGTCAGAATGTGTAATGAAGAGTAGAAATGTGTATTTAACCACAGTAACTTTCTCATTTACACAAATTAAATGATGCCACGCTCGTGGTGAAACATCTTCTCCCTGATGAAGAGTGCGATTGTTAAACACCTGTGTTCATATTGACATGCAGAGAGGAAAGGGAAGTCTTCACAGAGTCGGTGTAAAAGGAAGCGCACTTCATCTGTAAATAATATCCTGAAACAAGTTTCTGATCAGAGTGACGCAGACTGAGCAGATGAGGCACCAGGATCGCTTAAGCCTGGCTGTTGATCTGGAGCAGGGCTAGCTGCACATAATCAGTCTCCGTGGCAGCATTCGTGCCGCTGCTGCTTTCGTGAAACAGAGTCTTTGGCGTAACTGGAAAGTCCCGTCCGCTCGTCTTTAAGTTCTGCGGAACAGCACTCAGGGGGTTGGGAGATGTTGTAAATCTCAACGTCTTTACATCTTTGAATGAAGAAACCGAAGCAGATAAATCTCTCTGTCGTCGGCTTCGTGACATTGACGAAACCTAATTTTTCTTGCCTTGTTTTCCCAGTTTAAGTGACGCGGATCGTGACAGAAGAACTCCATCTCCTGACGTAATCATCCTGTCGGACAACGAGGCATCCAGTCCCAGGACAACACCTCGCCCTGAGGAACGCCTGCACCAGGCCAACCTGGACATGTTCAAGGTAAAAAACTATCCCTTAAAAAACACACTTATACTTTCAACTTTTTATCAAGATTTTGGTTGCTTGTGGAACATTGTCGGGCAATATTGAAAATGCATGCCCTGCCAACGGCAATCAAGCGCTCCCTGATCTTCCATTACAGCTGCTGCTGTTTCCTTCACCATGCAGCTCCAACTGAGTTTCCTAAATGCAGTCGGGACGTGTAACGCTAGTTAAAAGACAGATAGAAATCTAACAAGAAATAAGCTTAAATGTGTCTGTTTGTGTCCAGAGTTACCATGGCCGATGAAAAATGCAAAAAAGATGATCCAAAGTTCGATGTGAATTAGAATAACATGCACAATACATAACCAAATCAATTAATTGTATAAATTATATATATACTGTGTATATATACCTACATATATAGATGTATATATTCTGGAAATTGTCTAATGTACATTCTATTTTAACTTTTTATAGTCTTATTTTTAATATCTTTCTATATTGTACTTTCTTGGAAATGCATGTTTGTTATATATTAGCTTTATCTTTACTGTCTTTGCTGCTGTGACAATGTAAATTTCCCCACTGCGGGACTAATAAAGGACTATCTTATCTTAAAAGAATTAAAGATTAATTTGATGCCTTTACCATTGTTAAACCATATTTTTAAGCCATATGATAATAATATACAAAAATAAGAAATGGCTATAACACTTATGCTTTAACTTGAAGAGATACAGTTGTTGTTTTTTTAACTTAGAGAAGTATATGCACGTGGTGTGTGTGTGGGCTAGCACTGTTGCCTCACAGCAGGACGGGTGCTGTGTGGCTGGTGGAGTTTCTCTATTGAGTGTGCATGTTCTCCCTGTGTGTGTGTGTGTGTGTGTGTTTGTGTGTGTGCGTATATGGGTTTTTCCTCCGGTTTCCTCCCACGTGTCCAAATACAGAGGTTAAATAGACACTACAAATTGACTGTAATTGTGGTTGAATGGTTGTTTGTCTCTATATGTTGGTCGTGTGATGGACTGGTGACCTGTCCAGGTTGTATCCTGTTTTTTGCCCTATGTCAGCTGGGTTTGGCACCATTTTCGTCCCTGTGACCCTCATGTGGAGAATAAAGTGGTAGACTTAAACTTGAAGAAAAAATATGTACTCAAAAAAATGATTTTAATAAAGAATATGCACTTATTAAAATTATGCATTCGTCATCTACCGCTTTATACTCCACATGAGGGTCACTGGTGCCAATCCCAGCTGACATAGCCTGAACAGCAGGGTCCACTGGACAGGTCGCCAGTCCATCACCGAGCCACACACGAGCAATCATCGTCTGTCACTCGCACCTATGGGCAATTCGGTGTATTCTGCATATTTTTTGGGCATATGGGAGGACACAGGAGAAAACTCATGCAGGGAGAACTCCACACTGAAAAGCCAGGACCAGGACACAAACCAAAAATGCACTGATACTCGACTTTAAGAAATATACAATAAGCCTATGTACTACATATCTGCAACACATGACTTGGCTGTTGTTACCTTAGTTAACCTTATAGGTGTGTGAAAGTCCACCATGTGTTGCTGCTGCTATATATCTGATTTGGATGGTTTGTTCCAGGGGAAGAGCGGCGAGGAGAGGCAGCAGATGATCAAAGCTCTGAGAGAGGAGCTGCGTCTGGAGGAAGCTCGTCTTGTGCTGCTCAAGAAGCTCCGGCAGAGTCAGATGCAGAAGGAGAATGTGGTGCAGAAGGTCAGTGCTGCTGCTGCTGCTGCTGATGATGATGATGATCCCACACAGATTTACACTCACCTCTCTGCTGAACACTTTAGCTGCTTTCAGTTTTCACAACTGTAAGTCAGACTCATTCCCGTCAGAGCCCCTTGCACCTTTACAGTCTACCAGACACTCGCTGGCCACTTTATTAGGTACAGGGGAGACCTAATGAAGTGGCAGGAGTGGTTACTTGAGTTACGTCGTACTTGTAATCGTCCTCCTCTGAACTCTGAGGCGTTTTTCTC
This sequence comes from Solea solea, assembly GCF_958295425.1. NCBI lineage: Eukaryota > Metazoa > Chordata > Actinopteri > Pleuronectiformes > Soleidae > Solea > Solea solea. The sequence goes on along the minus strand of NC_081153.1, from coordinate 5,065,860 downwards.
CCGGAGAAACAACGCTCGCAGGGCATTTTCTCTCTTTCACGCTGTTGTCTGTAAAAGACGATTGTGTGTGTGTGTGTGTGTGTGTGTGAACATCCCGGTGCATCAGCACTTTCTGAAATACTCCCCGACATGCGTGCCGTAGCGCGCAGCTGTGCAGGTTTACCTTACACAGCGACAGGTGAGCGTATATGACATGAAATGGGATCTGACCTCAAAGTGTTACATCTGTAATTGTATGCAAAGAGGTGAAAGCCTCTCATTAAAACCGGGGAACACGATACACACACGGCGAGCGACGTTTGTGTGATTAGTGTTACACTGTGGTATTTAATTACGGTGAATTAATTTGACGTCGTTATTTAAACACCCTCAAATATGATTGACGTTGCATTTCACTTGATTAGTTGATAGTTTACCCTTAAACCAAAGAGACTAGAACCCGCACAGAAGCTCCCAGTGTTCCCAGTTTAAAGAGAACATTACTACAGAACAATCCTCTGTTAAGTGTGTTGCCGTTGAAGTGCTCTGTTGATGTCGCGTCGTCGCTGTGTGCAGGTCGCAGTGGTCCAGAACGCCTCGTCCTCGGTGCAGCCTCCCTCCATCCACAGCTCTGCTGGCCTGGGGAAGCTGCCTGTGAGGCCGGGCCTGCACAACCCGGAGCCCCAGAACCTCCGCACTGCACAGGTCTGTGTATGTTTTTACTGTTTTATTCAATGAGAATGCGGTTGAAACTGTACCATTTAAGCACCATGGAGGCACGTGGTGATTATATTGGACAAAGGAACAGAGAAGGTTCATGGCTGTAGTGACACAAGGGAGAGGACAAGATGGAGGCAGGTGATTCGCCATGACGACCCCCAAAACACAAATGTCATTTCAAATATTTGGAGAGTTAAAGTATGCATTTCTGCAGCTAATCCAACGGTTAAAAAAGATCACTCGACAGAGGTTTTTGCTCTGAATCGTTAAAGGAGTTTTAACTCAACAAAGTGTTTTTCCCTCTTACACGTTCAGCCACATCATTAAACCAGGCAATGCGTTTTAATGCCGCGGCTGATCAGCGTGCTGTTGGATAACCGCGCATGTTTTAAAAGAGGCTGAAAATGAGCACATTACAGTATTCTGCTTTAACACGTTATTAAAACCAGTCACGGGTTTTATTGTTGTGTACATGTTGATTGTGTCTTAAATTCCTGTGAGTGAGTCCTGGGAGCAAATACAGCAGAAACGTCTCTTCCTCGAGGTGTAAGTCAAAATATTGAGTCTCTTGTTTTCTTGTGTTTGATTTTTGAGCTCCTTCAGCTTTTTGTGTTTGCACACAGACGAGAACCTCTCTCTCTCTCTCTGTGTGCGTGTGCGTGTGTGTGTGTGTGTGTAAGATCAGGGTTAAGGTGTTGGTGTGGACTAACATTAGGTCTGGGTCTGAGTTATTTTAGTGTTTTAGTAGAAGATCCTGCTCTGATGGTGGAGACGGTCGCTCTCCTGCTGGAAGCTTTTGTTCTTCCCCGTGTTGCCGAGCTCCTCCATTACATGTTGAGATGTTATTAAATATGCAGCAGATCTCTGTCTTTATGTGTGTGTGTGTGTGTGTGTGTGTGTGTTGATGTTTTGGGGTTTGTAGCCACTAAGCAGCTGCTGCCCTCTGCTGTCCTTAATGTGTACTGCGTGTTTAAACATTTAAATACTGGGTCTGTGAAAGCAGACGTTTCTTAAAGGAATGATTAATTTGGGCAAAATTGTGTAAACGTGTTCATATCCTATTATTATTGTTGATATTATTGTTGTTATTATTATTGGGTGTCAATCAGTTCAGTGTCATTTTTTGAATTGTCATTCATTCAGGTTTAACAAATCCGAATCAGCTTTATTGGTGAAGTATGAGTGCACATACAGGGAAATTACACTGAACTGAAAAAGGAGACACAGCAAGTACAATAAACGGACAACTGACTGTCAATAAGTTAACAAACTGACAAATGATTGAAGGGGCTTGGTCTGTACAGCACAGCCTTTATTTTATTTAACCTTTATTTAACCAGGTTGGCCCCATTGAGATCAAAAGATCTCTGGCCAAGAAGGTAGCAGCATCATAATTACATGAAAAACAAATTAAAGTCACATAAAACAGTTAAAGCACACAGACTGAAACGATTTCACTGGAGCTTTGAACTCATTCAATGTAACGAGGGCTTGAATTTGAAGTTCAGATTGTAATTTGCCTCATGCATTAGGTGCAGATGATCTAAATGATTTCTTGCCCACTTCAGTTCGTACTTTGGGGACGAGAAACATAGACGAGATTTCCTCAGAATCATGACATTGTTTGCCTCCGTCCACAGGGTCACACGGTCATCAGGTCAGCGGCCAATGCCAACCTGCCACCGATGTTAATGTCCCAGCGAGTGATCGCCCCGAACCCCTCCCAGCTGCAGGGTCAGAGGGTCTCCTCCAAGCCTGTCATGTCCCGCTCCGGCTCCGGCAGCTTGGCCAATGCCGTCAGCTACCAGCAGGTATTCAGTCGTCCTGGATTGTTTGTTTTTGTTTTTTTTTATTTTTGAATGCAGTATATCCTCGATGTGACCCCCGTTTTGTCCACAAACCAAATGATTTAGTTTAAATGATTTCTGTTCTGTTATGTGAAGCAAAGAAACCAGGGAATATTCCTATTTAAGAAGCTGAGAAATCAGAAAACTTGTTTTAATTCTTTAGCAAACGCTCAAACCGAGTAATCTATTATCAAAATCGTTGAAGTTTAATTTAGTAATCAATTAATAAACCAGTAATTGTTCAGCCCTAATGAATTTGCATCTATTTACATCACTTTTCACTGAATTTAAGGCCTTGATTTTTGGAAAATGAACGGTTCCAACCAGCGATGAGTTAGCCACACTTGGCAGTCGTGAAATAAATAAGATAGGTTTGCTACTGATGGCTAATTAACGAGCTAACACCTGAAAGTCATTCAAATCATTAAATTTGACAGAAAAAAAAAACAGTTTCCTGTGGGGTGAGATGTTTTTAATCACTTTACTTATCACTTTAATAATGCGATTTCACACATCTTGCGTGTCCCTGCAGGCCAGCCAGCAAGTGGCAGCTTCCCAGCGCTCAGGCTCCAGTGCCATGTACATGAACCTGGCCCACATGCAAGCGGCGGCAGCAGCGGGGGCCGGCGGGGTGGCAGGCGGCCTGGGGGGAGCCTCCGCCGTCAGCCCGTCCACCCTGTCCGGGTCGGCCAGCGGCGGCGTGAGCTCCATGGCCGACCAGGCCAGCAGCCAGGCAGCGGCCAAGCTGGCCCTCAGGAAGCAGCTGGAGAAAACCCTGTTGGAGATCCCTCCGCCCAAACCCCCCGCCCCACTCCTCCACTTCCTGCCCTCTGCCGCCAACAGCGAGTTCATCTACATGGTGGGGCTGGAGGAGGTGGTTCAGAGTGTGCTCGACAGTCAGGGTGAGCAGCTCTCACACACACACACACACACACACGCAGAAACACACCCACACTTTGTCTCAGGTGCTGTTGGCTAACGCTGAGTCTCCTCCGCAGGTAAACTCAGAGGCTCGCTGCCCCGCATGGAGCCGTTCTTCTGCGCCCAGTGCAGAACCGACTTCACTCCTCACTGGAAGCAGGAGAAGAGCGGGCGCATCCTCTGCGAGCAGTGCATGACGTCCAATCAGAAGAAGGCACTGAAGGCAGAGCACACCAACAGGCTGAAGAACGCCTTTGTGAAGGCTTTGCAGCAGGAACAGGTCAGCGGCTCTTTCTCTGTATATATGTCGGCGTTCTTTATCACAAGATTCTGGATACCTGAAATATGCATCTGTAAGGAAACAGGACATTCAAAAAGTCACACACACATGTTTTGTCCCTAAAATGCAGACAATGATTTAAAAACAAAGATATTCTTTATTTATTGTCCAGTCTTGGGGAGAATGCATAATACTGTGTAAATAGTACATAGCAAATAGTTAATAGTGTTTAAAACAAGTTAAACTGTGTAACAGGTCAGCAAGAAAGTTACAACACCATGAAAAAGAGCATGTTTTTATCTTGTGGCAAGTGGAATTTGTTTCTAATGTATCATTATGCAAAACATCACTTATAGTTTACTCACATGTGTGTGTGTCTCCATAAACTGTGATCTGCAAGTTAAGTTTTTCAGAGCCGCTGATGTCGAGTTGTTTGTTTTTAAACATAAAATAATTAAAGCAAAGCAGAGAAACACGACTGTTTGGAGCCAAAGCAAAGAGTCGAGAGAGATTTCTCTTCATGATTGTGTGATTTAATGCTTCACACTGCAAAACAACAGACACACATTGTGTTAAACCACTAATGACCGCAGAGAGCACACGTATGCATGTGAATGTGATGATTATTATCATTACTATTATTAATAAAGCACTCACTGTGTGTGTTTGTGTTGTTTTCAGGAGATTGAACAGAGGCTGCAGCAGCAGGCGGCGCTCTCTACCAGCTCAGTCCCCACCGGACCCAACGCCTCCAAGACTGACACCATGATCCGACATCATGCTCTCCGCCAGGTACACAAAAAAAACCCCCACTCAGGATAAGTTTTTGATCAACTTTAGTCACCAATAATGACTCTGTGCTCTCACTGTTTTTACAAACATTGAGCTTGTAACGAGAATTGAATTGTTTTATTAGCAGGATTAAGAGCTGTCAGGCGATTTTTTTTGAGTCTTAACAATAAGTTTTGCCCCCAACAGATGCACGTCCATACTGTGATGCTGTGGCATTTCTAAAATGTGTAAATTAGTCCATGTGCACATCTGGGATTGTTAAAATGCAAACGGGACATTCCTCAGAGCATCCTGAAGTCCACCCTGAAACTTTTGTGTGACTCCCTGTGAATGCACCTCGCACATGTGTGATGTTTCTCTGCTTCAGTGTTGACATGCAAAGGCTTCACCTTTTTATAATTGTGTCATTGGTGCTTCATGTCGGTGAAGTTCAGGGCATCTCTGTCCTTCCACCAGGCTCCTCAGCCCCAGGCTTCCCTCCAGCGGGGCCTGTCCAACTCAGCGCGGGGCGTCCTGTCAAACTTCTCTCAGGCCTCGCAGCTGTCGGTGGCCAGCAGCCTCATGGGAATGACTAATGCCAAGTACTGTGGCAGCGGCGGAGGCGGCAGCAGCAGCAGTAGCAGCAACAGACTGCAGCATGACAGCCGTCGCCAGATCTACAACATCCCAGGTACGGACTGCACGCTCGCGCTGTGTGTGTGTGTGTGGTGTTTCTGTCTTTATTAGACTCATTAGTGTCAGTGCAGCGATCACCAAACACTGGGACTGGACCCACACATGGGTTTCCTCACAAGTTTTTAGTCAAGTTTTTTGTGTAAATGTTTTAAATAGCACGTGAAAAACTTAGTTTTAGTTCATTTACAAAGTGTCTATTGGAAAATATTTGTTTACCAACTAAAAATGATATTAGTAGGAATGGGTCATGATGATGTAAAAGGAAATTTCCTTTTAATTTCCGCAAGACATAAGACGAGGCGGATCTCAGAGTATATACTTGTGATTATGAGGTATCTACCGAATGTATGGTCTATGGAGAAAACACACAATTGTAGTAAAAACTAGGAATGAATCTTTTGAGACGATGTTATAGGAGGTGAAGCCTCAGGAACTAACTTTACTAATGTTTCAACTTTCAATAGTGTTTCTGCATAGAATGCCCATCCCTAGATATTAGGTGATACAGATATGACTGTAAAATCATGATTTTATGTTAAAAAGTGGGTACTCTTACAGAACGTTTTGGAAACACTGCTCAGTCTGAAACTACTGTACCTGTATCATACCTGAATGTATACGCTAACATAGTGTCTCTAATGTTGGACAGTCGGTTAACCATTGTGGTCCAGGCTGAGTTGTGAGTGTACTCACTAATTTTATTGTGAAAGAGCCTTTTTTAGGCCACGTCCAGACGGAAACGGCACGGAGGCGTAAACAATCTTTTTCTTTTTAAGTTCCCCGTAAAGACAGCTTCAGGAAATATCTCTGTCCACACGGAACCGTCCTGGAACCACTCAAAAACGCTGTAGTATATGCAGTATATGTGGTATACGCATATGCCAGAACTGTAACATTACACCGAAAAACAGAGAAGAAGACACTGGTACACATTACAGATATAATAAGTGAATGGCAGAGGGAATGAACCGAGCCAGAGGAAGAAAGGGAAATAATGTCTGCTTGTGGACGGGCCCGTAGTGTCTGACCTTATTGAAACTAAATAAGTTATTCTTATTGTTATTTTTCCCTCTAAATTAATCGCATTTGAGAGCCTAAGGCAGCCCGTGGCCAAGTGGAAAGGGGACTTGGCTTCTAACTGGAGGGTCGCTGGTTCAAATCCCCACCCGGCCAAAAGGGCTGGGGTACCCCTGAGCAAGGTACCCAACCCCCGGGCGCCACTCAGTGTGGCAGCCCACTGCTCCTAATTCTAGGATGGGTCAAATGCAGAGGAATAATTTCCCTAATCCCTAAGGGGATTAATAAAATTATTAACTCTGGGAATCAGTTGTGGTGAAAATGAACTTGTGTGTGGTCATTTAGAATCTGGCATGAAAATTGGGACACGTGTGTTTCCTATAAAGACATGTGTCTCTGTGCAGACGTCTATAAAGACATGTGTCTCTGTACAGACGTCTATAAAGACATGTGTCTCTGTGCAGGAGCAGAAGTAAACGCTTGTCCTCAGTGTCCTCTTCATGTGTCTGTGTCTTGTCCCCGCAGGGTTAAATATTGCTTATCTGAACCCAGCGGCAGTTGGAGCCCACAAGAGCAGCAGCTTAGCAGACCGACAGAGAGAGTACCTGTTGGACATGATCCCACCTCGATCCATATCGCAGTCCATCACTGGACAGAAATGAGCCCCAACCAGTCCCCCGCCCTCCCCCGTTTACTGCCCCTCTGATGTCACGCCCATCCCGCCCCACTTCTACCCCCCTCCCATACTGAAGCACTCCCCAATCAACCAACCACCTCCCCCCTCCCCCCCCCTCCACCGCATGCAGTGCCTGTCCGTGTGCCTACCTTAAACCAACCCATGAAAACCCAACCAGTCGGACAAAGACACTAAAACTGTCAGTGCATCTCAAATGTTCTTACGACAGTAAAACTCTTCTTCGTCAACGTTGTTTAACAATTATAATTCCCATTATTATCGCTGTTGGTAGCACTATTATTATTGTTATTATTATTATTATTATTATACCTGCTTCAGTTACTATTACTCATTATGCTTTTTTTTAAATTTCGTAAGTATTTGGTCCATTTATGTTCCTCTGCCGTCGCTCCTTTACTCTCAGGAGCGACGGCCAATCATCGTTTTACCCCCCGCCCCCCCTCCTCCTCTCAATTATTAAGCTTAGATGTGACAATTTGCTAGTAACAGAAGATCAACAGACTGCATTCTGGTTGCTATGCAACGTTAAGTTCCGACAACTTTAGCTCGCTAACTTGAAGTTTAAAAAAAAAAAAAGAAGAAAAAGGAAAAAAAGTGGATTTTATGTCATACAGATAAGAACAAACCCAGAAAAAATAAAAGTTAGAAAGTGTTCTGCATGCTCTTGAAAAGAGCTTCCTTTAGAAGTGAAGAATGTGAGAGCAGAGCGCCCCCTACTGTACACTCACTGTTTTTCTTTTGTTTTTGTGTTTTTTTAACACTGACACGCAGCTAATGTCCCACCTGGAGTTTCAGGGCAGCGTCACTTCTAATGAACTGGAAGACGAGTGACAGAAGGTGCACACGTGTACAAAAGAGAATCCTATGTGATCCGCGTTTTTCTTTCCTTTGCTCCCACCATTCCTCCTCCTCCTCCTCCTCCTCCTCCTCCTCATCGTCGTCCGTTTGTCCGCTTGACCGCTTGAGACGTCCTCGCCTCTCTCTGTTAAACAGTCGGCAGGTGGATGAACCACGCGGGACTTTACTGCAACTGTGTTAACCCCGGAAGCGTCAGCCATCAGTGGACACTCAGGTCCACACAGACTCCAGTGAGGAGGGAGCTGACGGGCGCCGAGGAGGACGTCGTTGACACCCACGCGAGGGCGCCATGTCTGAAACAAGTCAATTTGCCCCATCCACCCTCTCACCCCAAATCCATCCTGCCTCGCTACCTGCCTCTAACCCCCACCCCCCCCTTTCATGCCCCGCCCCCCTCCCCACTACCTTCGAGAAATCAAAACAAACTCTAATCTGAAGGTGGAAGCACACACATACACTGTGTCTCCAAGCCACAGATTTTGTACGTAGAAACCTGCAAATCTGGATTCCTTTGCTTCTCCTATTTGGGTTTTTTTAGATTTCCCCCGACCCCTGACCCCCCCTCCCTCTTCCCATTCTTTCTTTTTTAGTTTGTGTCCTTCTTTTCTGCCTTTCTTACTTCCTTTCTTTCTTTTTTTGCGGCGTCTCCTAATAAATTGGCGGCGTACCTGAGAGGTGTTAGCCCCCTGGAGACGATAATAATCAACATAGCTAAAAACAGAACCTATTGAAAAAATCTGTATGGATTATGTATAGATACCTAGCTTCAGATTTAAAAAAAAAAAACAAAAAACAAAACAAAAAAAAAACAGAAAAAAAGGGATGTGGATTATATCTTTTATGGGAGAGACATGGATCAATCATTGTGTGCACACTCTTGCACACAAGTTCCCTGACTCCAGAGGAGCACTTTGCATATTTCCAATTGGAAAACCTTTTTTTTTAATTATTATTATTATTATTATTATTATTATTATTATTATTTTATTTTTTTGTTTTTTTTTAATGGAGAGGGAAAGAATGTTACAGGTGGGAGTGGCTGAAGTGGCAGCTGACCGATGACCGACCACAGTGAGGGGACGTGACGTCAAGGTGTGTGTGTGTGTGTGTGTGTTTTTTAAATGGCTGAAACAATTCATCCTCATTTATTATATTTGCCTCACACGGGAGGTGATGTTTGCCTCACACGGGACACATTTGCGCTGTCCCTTACTTTATTAACAGTTACATACGTGTGAGATATGAGTGTTTACAACAGATACTGCAAACTCCTCACCGCCGGTTTTATTTTTATAAACATTTAAACACTTCTTTGGTTAGTTTTTGTGTGACAGCAACAGGCAGGGATTAAAAAGTGTCTGTAAAAACATTATATACACTGTATGATAGGGGTCTCAAACTCTAAATCTGGCCCAAAGTGACCAACAGTAAACAATATTTTTATAAATAATAACAATAATAATGAATAAGCTTATATTTATCACATTATTTTAAGCTTGTCTAAGTGTTTTAATTACAATATGTCTACTCTATTTTATTTCTGTCTGGTTTTGTTATTTACACTTTTACTTTAAAATGTTGTGCAATATCATACTAAATACTTTTAATTGCAACATCATGGTGGATTATCAGGATAGGATTTTAATTTCTAACTACTAAACAGGTCATTTTGAGTTTGAGGCCCATGCTGTATAATGTATATCTCTGTTTTGCTGCCTTTGTCTGACAACAGATGGCATCTGTTGTTAACTTCCTCTTTTGAGAGGAGTGAAAAAGTCCTTTTTTAAGTTTTGTTAACCTTCAGTATTTTCCCAATCTGTATCTGCAGCAACTAATAACTCTGCTGGCAACTCAGGCATTTAATTAACCCAGTTTGACCCCTGTGTGACCCCGTCACACTCCGTCATGTAGTGTGAAATCACAGTGACTCAGAATCCCAATCACATGTCGGCACATGTCAGGCTACGACTCTGAACGTCTCATAGCGTGAACTTAATCTTACCAGTTGTTTTTGGCGTCTGCAGTTTAAATGTTACAAAGTGATCCAGTTACATAATGACACTGATGCAAAAGGTCAAATCAAGACTGTGTTTGTACCTGTTTTGTCACTGAACTATTCAGTCTGTTGTTAACATAATGTGTCATTCAGAGGCAACTTTTCCCTTTTGTCTCCTTGTTATGGGAGCAAAGACGCAGTGAAGACAGAAATACACCTGTCAGTCATTCTTAGTGGCACAATTCAGAGTTGTAAAAACATCTTTATTGTTGTTATGTCATACTTTTAACCCACAGAGGAGCACAATGACAAGTGTTTCTCAGAGACTGTCGGTGTCTAATACAGAATAAATTAGGTTAAACAGGTAGGTAAACATTAGGAGATGTCCTCAGGCTGGTGCCCATGTCAAGACAACACGGCACGGGTCCATCACTGGCGATGCAGACTCACCAAGCGCTCGATAACAGTGCAGTTCATTTTGCGTCGGTTCAGTAAATCCTGATCCGACTGTGTGTTTATCTCTGTGACGATTCTGTCAACTCATCAACTATCAATTTATTTTGGTTTTGTGTCCTGCACAACTTTTGACAATCGAAAAAAAATAATTGTGTAACATACTGAACTGAACTGAACTGCACTGGGCTTAAACTGACAAACTAATGACTTTCAACTAGAACTGAGCTCAGTATTGAGAAGAAACTCTTAACGTAAACTAAAATGGTCACCAGTGTAAACATTAAACACTTGCTAACTGCTCTTCTAATATAAAAGGCAGCATGTTAGCTATGCTATGCTAAGCACAGCCACATAGCTAACGTGGCTTAACATAATATAGCAGTGCTATGCTAAGTAAAGCCACGTTAGCTAACGTGGCAAAACAAACACTTAAAAATGAAGCTAAAAGCAAGAGAAGCTATGGCAACACTTAAAACACTCCTCCTCAGATTAAGCTAACATTTAAAATAATCTAAAGCACTTCACATGGAAGAGTGTGTGTTCGTGTGGTTGTGAGGGTTTAAGCCAGAGGTTTCAAACCTGTGGCCCAACACTTAATATCATCATGTTTTTATTTTATCACTAGACTCATTTTAGTGTTATTTATCATTCCACATCAAAAGAAACACTTTTATTTTGAATTTGTGGGAAATATCAACATAAATATTGTTATTTTGATGCCCTGGTCATTTGAGTTTGAGACCCCTGGTTTAAAGGCATAAGATGAAAAGTTTAGGTTCAGGTTGTCCTTCGTTGTGATGGAGAGGGTTTGTGTAAGTGGTACGCAGCAGATAATTATTATTATTTAGAAAGTTAAAGAGTGTAGTCATCCGTCAACACTACTGCTCAGTTTCCATAATCCACATCAGACCAGAGTCGGCGCTCTGTGTGTGTGTGTATGTATGACAGTGACAAAAACATGGGTTAATGCTCTGTCAGCTTAAATAATGTTATATGTTTAAGTTGTGGATGGTAGGAAGGGCCACTTCTTGCTCACATGAAAAGCATAGTCGAGCTAAAACTACAGCTTGACTTGAGTGTGTTGTCAGTAGAAGCTTCCAGCAGCAGTGATCGTCTGTGTCAGTTGTTGTTAATTGGTGAAGCTAATCAGCTAAAATGGCTAACAAAGGCTCTTTTTGCTCAATTTGCTCAGTCATTATCTGCCACTGCGGCTAAACGAGAGCTAAGAACATCACTGTCAGCTGCGTCATGTGAACACAAAGAGCGTGGGAATCTGTCATTTCAACAAGACGGCTCACGGAACTGTCGGTGTTTGTTGTTTTGAAAGTTGGAGCCTTTTTTAGAAGTTATTGTCTAAAGCCTCCCCCACACTAGAGGAGCGTCTCTTAATCCCTCACACTACAGATGAATTTGGCCAAATATTCTGTTTACATCAGCCTAAAATCAGAAGCAACCACCATTGTCAGAATGTCCAGATTGGGACCAAAATCTGTCCAATTGTCTTCTAGTGTGGGACAGATTTGAGACTGCGTTGACACCTCAGTGTGTTATGAACTTGGTCTTCAGCCACAGTCTGATAGTTTGTCCTGGATTGTTGATGGAGGTCTCTGTCTCTCGGTTGGTTGGACCGTCCCCTCTGTGTCCCGGTCCCCTCACGTCGCCCTGCCCTTCACTGTCGCGACGTCATCGTGGTCTGATGATAAAACATGGGTCACTACTCTGAAACTACCTAAGGTTATATTCACAGGTGTTAAGTGAAAATCATCAGTTTTTGTTTTTCCCCTTCGATGGAACACTTGAAATTGGATGTAGAGATATATTTTTTTGGACATCTGGATCAAATTTATAATTTTTGGATGTTTTGGTCTCCTGTTTGCGGACACGCTGAAGTTGAAGGAAAAACGAAACGATAGTAATAAAAAGAAGCTCCGGTCTCTCTCGCTCTTCTGCAGAAACATCCTCACACCTTTGTATTTGGACTGCAGATTCTTTTCAAACGTCAAAAGATTTTTAGATTTCCAAAAAAAAAAAATCATCCTTTTTTTTTTTTTTTTTTCTCTGATGTCTCTAATGAGTTCTGTTTTCTTTCTATTGCAGTTAAAAAAAATAAATGTATTGACTATGAAATAAATGACACGATATTTGCTAGGTTTGAAGTAATAATGACTTATTGTACATAAGCATTTTTTTTTCCTCCCTTGTACTGAAAAAAAAAAGAAATTAAATGGTTGTATATTGTGTAGAAAAGCAAACAAAAAGCCATGAATATTGTGAAGCTTGTCATTTCGTTTTGTGATCACTGTGTATTATTGTGTAACTAATGTGCAAAATGTTTGGGATTCTTTTTTCCCCCCTCTCTCTCTCTCTCTCTCTCTCCCCCTCTCTCTCTCCCTCGCTCCCTGTCCCTCTCTCTCTCCCCTGGATGCATTTGCTTTGGTCTCGGCCTCGTTGGAGTTTGCAGGAAAGTGTTCATGGCTTCAGACAGACTGTCACACTCACACGTCTCAAACATTTCATGTTTCCTCTCGAAGCTTTGAAGCTTGAAGCGACTCTTTTTTTTTTTCCTCCCCCTGCTTTGATGCTTTGATGCTTCACTGTGTGTGTGTGTGTTGAATTAAATGGACCTTCCCGATACAATAGTTGGCTCCAACGTCAGACTGTTGCATCTGTTTTGCTTCTACTCAAAGAACCAGCGTGGTGTTTCTGCCGTGTTTTACTGTAAATCATGTGCTGACCTCTTCTTGCTTATACGTCCACATAATTCAGGGCTTTTTATTCTTTAACTGGACAGTTAAAATGGTACAGAACAGCTCGACTGACCCTGGTATACTCGCGCGTCAGGGTCCTGTAGTATCCCACTTCACCACCAGGTGGCGGTACAAGTCTGGACACAGGGAATAGAACGGAATAATCGGACACGCCTGGTTCGAGCGGGTCACAGCTGAAAGGTCCGTCGGCAGGGGAGTCAACTTCTTCTGTTGTCTTAATGTTTTTTTTTCTGCTTGGTGGGCGGGGCTTAATGCTCCACCTATCAGTCGGGCGAAAGTTCAGTTTGCGCATGTTTGGGGTTAGGGTTGCTTTGTGCGTTGATGACACAATTGGGTCAAGTATACGAGGGTCTTAAACCCTGATCTGACGTCAGACGGTGATAGCTGCATCAGCTACGTGAATAGTGTGACATCATACCGTCGTGATACAGTGTAACCTGCCAATTCAGCTGTCGTACTCGGTACTTGCGTGTTTTCCCGTTCCTTTTCTTTGTTGCCTGTGAAGTGACCGTTCTGTCGACCCGACCTATGGAAGTTGACTTTCCAAAAATAAGAAATTAGGTTTCCGATTACAAATCCCATTTTTAAGTCGTAAAAGGATATTTTATTGATTTTTCGCAACCACAAAATTCTTAAAAAAAAACAGGCACCTGTTGGACCAGCTGGTGTCCACTCAACGGTCATGGTCTACAAAACGTTGAAACCTGAAGGGATTTAGACCATTAACTCACTTTTTCCGTAGACTTCCGTTTGTACAAAGTTAGTTTTTTGCAACGACTAGAGTCGCCCTCCAGTGGCTAAAACTGAATCGCAGCGGAGGCGTCGCCTGAAATGTGTTCCATTCACTTTGAATGGAGCGGCATTGAGCGTTGCCCAACTGTAATTGTGAGTTTGTGCGGTGGAAGTTGAGAAAAGTTTAACTTTCCAGGGAATTACATCACATTTTAACATGTAGTTTTTACGGGGGCTCCCCTGGTCCCTTCTGCCCTTGGCCCTGAAAATCTCTAGAAGCACCCTTGCTCAGGTCAAACTGTGTCGGCTGTAAAACTGCGTTTCTGCTCAGAGGAGAAAAAGTTTCGTTTAATTCCAGCGCTGTGATGAAATGACTGGAAATCAGAAGCTGGGAGGAGCAGACTCAGTTTTTCAACGACCCGGGGTCAGTTATTTACTCATGATTTACAGTAAACGTGGTTCTCGTTCAGAAGAAGAAGAAGAATCCACTGTTTGTCTGAAGCTTCATTTTCCAGCCGTGTCTGGACTGAAACCTTGAATCAGTGATCACTTTCTCCTGCCGAACACACGCCGACACATGTATGCTCCTCTGCTGTTTCGGCTTTCTATTTCTATTAGTTATTGTTGTTGACGCTAATGCAGGGAAACATTGAATTGCAAAAAAAAAAAAAAAAAATCACTTTGGATTTTACCTGTCAGAGCGTTTTGTTTTTTTACCGAATGATGATGACAGTGTTTGAATAAAAACATCTGTGACGCAGAAACAGAACATGAAATCGACCACAGTATGAAGTGAAGTCCTTTTTATTTTCTTCTGTTTGTTTGTTTTTTGCTCACATCAATCCTGACCTTTTGCACATACTTGATATTTAACGGTCTTCAAAAAAAAAAAGGTAAAAGAAAATAATGCTGTTTGAATACTGCCAGTTGATTGACAATTATGCATTGATTGAAAAAATAAGCTAATTTTGGAGGAAATAACTTTGTAATATTTATCTCTTGCAAGCTATGTTTAATAAAGGTTGAAACATTTGCTTCCAAGTGTGCCTTCATTCACCTTTTGTCATAAATAGGACCACTAAAGGTAAACTTCAGGGGTTTTAGGAGGCAGGAATACTGGGGCAGGGTTTTTGAGTGGGAAACTGAAGTTTGTAATCCACACCAAACCCCATAGAGAAAATGTGTGTTTTTAGCTTGTGAGGTCACAGGAGCTGCTGTTCTACTTGTGCCTTGCTTGGTTAGTTTTTAGCCCTAAGATAAATCTAAACTAACAATTTCAAAAACTTAAGTCACAAAATAACATTTTCTGGACTTAGTGAATGAGGCAGAAGTGAAGTAACAACTCTATCTGTGCCATGATGTGAAATCACTGATTTTCTCTATGGGCTTTGGCGTGTGGGGGGAGAAAGACACACAAACTTCTATTTTTGGTCTCAGAGCAAGATAAAATGACAAATATGTTCTGAAGATATCTCAGACTAATGTTTCATTAGTTAGTAAGTTACAACAAAGATCATTTGTATCTCATATACAACCACAATGTGAGAAAATATTGTGACGATTATTTTCTGTTTGCTGGAAAAAATTCTTTTTTTCTGCACATTTTTACACAAAAGGTGAACACACACACACACACACACACACACATGTCGTGGTGACTCATTAGTGTCACTCATGTTGCACCTGTGCAGCTCAGTTAGAAGAACATCTCAATCACACAGCTTTAATACTACAGTTTCCCCCAATTTTATAGCCACAATTATACACACAATTCCACTAAATCAATGCTTCAAATCTCTAAATACAACTTGAATCACCTAGAAACTCTCAAAAATACAACATCCTGATTATGAATTAGTGTCACTCATGTTCCACCTGTGCAAACCTGTCACTCATGTGTCCCAGTATAAAAGAGTCGTCAGGAGACTTGATTTAACGCATTTCCATGTAGTGTGGCTTTCAGTTTTCTGAAAATGCAAAACTACTTTTTGTCAAAACTGCACTGAAAACAAACAACAGCTTTTATATACTTACGTCTTCCGGGGTGTTAAATAAACACTGATGTTTATTCAAATACAGCCATCTAAAGCACGGGTTCTCAGGCCTGAAACATTTAAAACACGCCTGATATAAAGAGCTCTCTTGGCTTCGTGAGGCCATGTTTCACGTCCGAATACAAACATCTGTGTGGGAATGAGTTCAATTTGTCCTGTTTTTGTGTGAAATACAGAGGGCTGCGTTTATACACTGCAACTCTTTCACGTCTTATGTAGCAAAACATTAAAAGAAAACCAGCACACGGAGATAAAAGAGTTCAAAAGAGTTCATTTTGGAGGAAATAACTTTGGAATATTTATTTCTTGCTAGTTTTGTTTGATAAAGGTTGAAACATTTGCTTCCAAGTGTGACTTCATTCACCTTTTCTCATAAATAGGACACAAAGTGACCACTAAGCATAAAGTTAAGTTTTTTTTTAAGGGGTTTTAGGAGGCATAAGTGCTCTTTTTCTGCTGCCACTTAACAACCTCATTAAATATATGCCTGCTTAAGACTCTGATATATGAGGAATACTGTTTTTTCAGTGGGAAACTGAAAAGTTTGTATTCCACACCAAACCCCATAGAGAAAATGTGCGTTTTTAGCTTGTGGAGTCACAGGAGCTGCTGTTCTACTTGTGCCTTGTTTGATCAGGTTTTGTCCCTAAGAATAATCTAAACTAAGAATTTAAAAAACTGAAGTCACAAAATAACACTTTCTGAACTTACTGATGGAGGCAGAAGTGAGGTAACAACTCTACCTGTGCCATGACGTGAAATCACTGATTTTCTCTATGGGGTTTGGTGTGGGGGGAGAAAGCAGTTTACAAAGTGACACAAACTTCTATTTCTAGTCAGAAAACATAGACTGCAAGATAAACTGAAGTTTGTTTAGGGAAGGGAACTGAGAGTGTGTGTGTGTGTGTGTGTGTGTGTGTGTGTCCTATACCAGCCACTAGGTGGCAGAAAAAAGCATGAAGATACTTTTATTCCAGGAAGCCAGGAAGTCAAGGCTGTGTGTTCATCCAGGATATGGTGCACATGAAATAAAACAAAAGTATTGCATGTGTTGTTTTCTAAAGCTTTTAAGCCATAGTTCAGCTTCGTCAGTGACAACATGGCTGCCAGAATGAAAGGAAAGGAAAAATAGATTTTTATCAGCAGCTGTTTATAACTTTATAACTTCATAAGTTCCTTTTAAATAGAAACAAATGTCCATGACATTTAAACCATTTTAAAAAAGAGTTCACGCAGTCCTGAGAGACAGAGACAGACAGACCGACCGACAGACAGACAGACGGGGACAACAGCAATCATTGTCCTAGTGAAATGAAACGACTGCAAACACAAAGAAGCGTCTACGAAAAGTTGCAGAAATTAGTTCTTCTGCTCAAAAAAATGACTTGCTTCTTGTTGTCCCCGCACGTGCGTGTGCTGCTGCTGTATACACACAAGCGCTCCCTCAGACAGAGCCCGTTTTATTTCAGGGTGAAGAAGAACGCAGCATACAAATTATTGTACGATATGTTGTTTCTGTTCCCAAAGACCAAACACAGGCAGAATAAAAACATTACGTACTGCAGCTTTAACTTTGACTGACTTTTTTTACCAGGAAACTGGAGTTTGTGTAACTTTAAAAACATAAAAACATCACATTCAACCCTCACGATCATGTTTGTGTGATTGCTTTATTTTCACTCGACTCGTATCAGCTCTGCTGCTTCTCACAGAGACCGTGTTGTGACTTAAACGGCGATAACACAGCTGCACAGGAATGTGTGTGACAGAAGCTTTTCCCCTCATTTCCCTCTGACTGTGTGTGTGTGTGTGTGTGTGTGTGTGTCATGTGAGCAGTGATTGAAGCATCTTCCCTGCCCCAGACGTCTTCCTCTGTGAGGAGGCTTTCACTGAGCATTCACAGAGGAAAGTGGGACTGCTCCTTTAATATTCATCTCATGCATCATTCAAGGACACTTGAACGTCCACAGGTGACTTTGGGACTCGTGTTTGTCAACAGTTTGGTCATAAATTGTCATTTTTACATGATTTTGTGATTCTTTTTATTTTTTTTTTTATTGTTGTAATACTCACTTTGACCACAAGGGGCTGAATAGCACCACATCTCCCCAGTGTAAGAGCACAAGGAACATACATGTCCTTTATTTGTGTGTGTTATGAAGTTGTGTAACCGCGTGTTTCGCGCGAGGTGTGTCACAGGTTTTATTGTTTACTGTCCTAACTTTTATTATTGTTGTGTATCATATCAGTGTCAGTGTTCCAGGTAAATCAAAAACACACACAGTCCACTGAACACATTCATTCATTTGTTGACTTGGTGACTCACTCACTCATTTATGATTAGGGCCCGAGCACGAACGCCAGGGCCCGAAACAGGTGAGGAACCTATTGTTTTCCTTCAGATTATAATTATTATTATTATAATAATCTGCGGTCAGTTTTTAGCGGGTTAAGTTCCACCAAATTTCACAAAACTTGGTGGGAACTTGTCACAGCCCAAGACAAACAAAAAAGTCAACCGTGACCACGGCCTCAACTCAACAGGAAGTCAACCATTTTGAATTTGGCGTCTATCTTAGTGTCCATCTTGGCGACCATTTTGGCGATTTGCACGCTTTGTAAATGAACAAACTCGTCTCAGCGTGTTTATCGTAGCAACATAGAACAGACTTTTTCTTCTCGTTACCTTAATGCAAACATTTGTTTGGTGTGACTCTGCAGGTCAGGTGTGCACCAAAGGCAAACACCTGCAACACCTGCAGGTCTGCACTGACATAATCTATTGCCCAACACACAAAGGCGGTCATGTGACCTGAGAAGAACGGCTGTAAACAGTGACAGTGGGTGTGACAGTGTTTTTCTAACATGAAGCTCCGTGTGTATGGCTGTAGCTCTGTCTCAAGGACACCCCATACAGGAAGCCTCTCTCACTCACACACACAAACACACACAAACACACACACGCTCACGCGTCTACAAAACAACCTGTAAATGTATATAAACAGTGTTTCCACAGCTCATTTTCCACCGTTCCACCGACACGTCCCAGTCTCTCTCTCTCTCTGTAGCTGCTGATGTGAGTCCAGTGAAACTGAATCCACAGCTGCTGCGTGCAGATCACATCTCTCCATCTGCCGCACAGGTTTGAGGTCAATGCCAACCATGGTGCGTTTCTATTTGTGCTGCACTGAACTTGTCTGTGTTGTGTGGGTTCGTTCTCCAAGGCCTTGTTTAGACTGCAGACCAAACTTACCAACCATCTCCACATTTATTTTATTTAGTTTAAGACAGATTTAAGAACCAATCAATCATTTACAATGTAAGAAACAGGGCAGACAGAAGGGACACGAAATATTAACCCTTAACCCTTTAACACCAAAATGTCCATCTTGACTTTTTTTGCTTATTTTAACCATTAAAGGGCCAGAAAATGTCCTGTGAGTAAATGCTTTTGCCCATTTTTCCAGAATAACTTCCAGTATCTAAGCAGTTGTTTACAGTTTACTGCATGTTAAAGAAGTGTATTACCAATTTAAATTGAAGAGAAACAAAAGGTTTTATTTAAAAAACAAAGCTTTTTTGTGTTCAAATTTGAACAGTATAAAACATATTTAAAATAAAATTTGTTTGAGTTTTTGTCTCAATGTCCAAAAACTGGTAACAAAAACACTGATTCTCCAGCTTCCTACAACAGCACAAGTGAAATTACAGTAATAACCACACGTTGGCTTCGGCGTGCAACTTCTCACCTTTCAGAAACTGCTGGAATTTTTCCGACAGCACAAACCGTGGCGTAATAACGGTTAATGCAAAGTGTGCCTGTGATGCGCTCGGTGTTACAGGTATTTTTAGTTCCTAGGGACATTTTCTGCCATTCCATTTTTTATTGTTGAGCCATTTTGGCTGTGTTGAAGGAACATAGCTCAAATTTGCCAGAGGATATACATTTTAGGTAAACTTTAGAACTGTCATCTCAGTTCCTTAAATTAGCCTGAAATGGCTAAGCTACACACAAAACTTACTCATTTGTTCCTAGTGGCAAAAAATGTCACCTTCCCAAAAACTGTGGTAAAAACATTATAAATTAATATTTTTTCTACTTGAAATACGTCGATCTTTTAAAACTACTTCAGCCTGAAATATGCATATCAAATATAATCATATTTTTGCAATTTTAACCCTTTAAATTCTCCTTCTTTAAACTCCACTGTTTTTTTATCCAAAAAAAAGCTGCAATCATTTCCATAAAATACATTTCAAGGAGAATTTGATTATAATTATTATTACAAATTGGTTCATGGAGAAATTAGTCTGGAATTAGGAACTGTTAAGGGTTAGTTAGATTTTTTAATAGGTGGTTTTGAATCTGCTGTAGTGCTGTAGAGAATAATAAATAAAAGACACAAAAAGCTCACATGAGGCAATTAAATATCAACCTTAAAACAACTAGAGACATAAAACATGGGTCAAAGTAACAGCCAAACACAAACTAGTGTCAAAGTCCAATAAAAACAGATTAGTTTTTGACGTCTTTTATTTCTCTATCTATCAGTTTCTGACGTGCTCTTTTAAATAAATTGTTGTCTCTGTCTTTATGTCTCTCTCTCTCTGTGCAGCACCTTTCTGTCCACCTCCAAGTATGAAAAGCGTTGTGTAAACCAGACTCGCTTGTCTTGCCCTACAAGGAAAGGAATTCTTAATTGTTAGTTGTTGATGAGTTTGTAGAACAAGGGTTTTTCTTTTTTCCAGTAAGCCCAGAGGAGGACGACGACTCAATGTTGACAGACCAGTCTCATAATAAAGGTCTGTCCTGGCTCATTAGAACCCAATCTGGCAACCTCGCTGCTCCTGTCAGGGTGGTGTGTTCCATGCTAAAAGAGAAAGAAAAACGACACCTGTTATTCACAGAGAAACCAAAAGTCTCTCATTTATGTTTCAGTGCTGGACAGCTGCTGTCCCCTCCCTGCCGTCCTCCTTTAATGTGACACCTGTATGTCCTCATCACAGATTATATAACCTGCAGCCTCGAAGACGGGGGAAAACACTGCTCTGACTAAACATAACCTGGCCGCTGCTTCTCTGTCACTCAGGGTTTTACATACTTGTTCGCTCGGTGCTGTCATGTAATCTAACCAGCTGCACAGAGAGCGAGAGAGAGAGAGAGAGAGAGGTTGACTGACTGTAAAGAGAGCGAGGACACTGAGTTGTTTCACCACGAGATAATGGAGAAAAAAACACGACATACAAAAACAACAGAGTCCAGGCAGAGTTATGTTTATGTTTGTGGTGATTTGTGTTGTTGCTCTGTCAGCCAGCATGTCCCCGTGTGTGTGTGTATGAGAGGGGGGGGGCTTAAAGGTTATATTTGGGCTGTCTATGTGGGTCAAAAGTGTTTTCCGCGGCGACCCCCGTCTCTGCCCACTCACTGGGCTTACCTGGGTACTGAGTGGGCACCATGGAAACCACGGACAAACCTGACTGGGACCCACATTCTCGGCACAAATATAAACCTTGTAGAGGTCCATGGTGAGAGTGAGAGACTCTGTGAGGCCTGACAGAGGGAGCGTTTGTGTGTATACAACAGCAGTTTTTAATCACCATTTTTAATTTTGGCGTTCCATTTTGGCGATTTGCACCCTACGAAAATGAAATTAAAAAGAATTATTATTGTATAATATCTGAGACTTTCTGTATATATAATATCTGAGACTTTGCACTCATTTATTTTTAAGGTGAAAATGTGAATTACACCAGGGCTCTATAGCATCCCTATTAAGGCTGAACATGGATGGAGCAAGCCAAAATTAAGAACTTGTCACAGACCAAAACGAACAAAAAAGTCACTTGGGACCATGGCCTCAACCCAACAGGAAGTCGGCCATTTTGAATTTTGGTGTCCACACTAAGTAGATAAACAAAACTTGTCTCAGCAACATAAAAAAAAGTGTCAATTTGTCATTTTTCTTCTTGTTACCTTGATAAAAATGTTTGTTTTTGACGGCAGGTGCAGGTATGCACAGGAAACTCATTTGACATGTAACAGCTGGACACAAAAAAACAAAAAAACAGGAAACAAAGCAGAGTTGTGATCTGCAGTAACTGCGGTGAACGTTGTTTAGTGACATCATGGGCGAGGTGTCGATGGTGCAAGAGTCAAAAGCAAAAGGACATTTCTTATGGTATGAAGGGCGCTATAAATACAAACAGTAAATACATCACGCCTGGTTTTATTGTTTTACTCTGACGTCCTGCTGCTTTAGTTGCTCCGAGTTTTACTGTTTCATGTTTGTGCTGTTTCTTTGCTTCGCTTCATTCTTTCAGAAAACACTTTGTGACGTTGTTATTATCGACCGGTTTCCTCCCACATGCAGAAAAACATGCAGATTTAAGGGGGATTGGGCAAATTGGACGCTCTGAAGTGAACGTATGTGTGAGAGTGAGAGAGTGAATGGTTGTCATTTACACCAATATTTGTTACTTCTATATTTTTATTTGCTACTATTTTGGTACTTCCAGTCACTGACCATGTAACATTATATATGATACATTTAATACTTGTATAAATGAACATATTAACTTATATATTTGTGGAAATGTGGAAAAAAGGTTCACATTAAAGTTACCCTGCTTTTCACCCTGTGTCAGCTGGGATTGGCACCAGCAACCCCCACATGTGGGAGGATAGAAAATGAACATGCTTTTTTGTAAAACACTTGCAGCTTCAGCATCACATGACGAGGGTGACTCAGGACAGTGGTGGCCACTTATCGTTTAATGTGGTCACATGATTTTATCACATGAGTCTGTCCTCCCTTTCCTGCAGCAGCAGCAGTAACAGTAACAGTAACATCAGCAGCAGCAACAGCAACAGCAGCAGCAGTAACAGTAACAGCAGCAAAAGCAGCAGTAACGGGTCAACAACAACCCCACTCATAGTCTGGTTCTGTTTGCGTTTTCTTCCTGTTCTTCTGGTTTTTCCCCTCTCTCTCTCTCTCTCTCTCTCTCGCTCTCTCTCTCTCAGTGTTTGCTCATTGATTAAACTGTTAATCAATGAGATCTAAGTAAAGTGCCTTCAGATAATATATGGTGCCATAAGGAACTATAAAAAAATTAAAAATGTCCACGTTCAGTAAAAAAATAAATGGCCTGGTTCCATATCAGTGCAGTCACTCCCTCTTTCAAGGAAGCAAAAACCTGCTGACGCATGAAATCCCTCTGAGAGTGGACGGATTTTCACATTTGTCGTGTAGAGTGTAGAAATAAGAAGTGTGCATGTGCGCGGTTATAAAAAGAGGACGTTGGATGGAGGAGGTGAAGTTAATGTCACACTCTCCTCCAGAGGAAACTTGTTTTTGCACTTTTTTTTCAGCTGAATGTGCACAAATATATGCATTCCACAAAGCCTCAGTCACACCCACCCACACACCCACACACACACACACACACACACACGTACAGCACATACAGGATGTGCACGTGCTCAGGCTCTCCTTACCTTCAAAGCCTCCTCATGTCCTCATATCTCAGACTCAATGTGTGTGTCTGTGTGTGCGTACGTGTGTGTCTGTGTGTGTGTGTGTGTCAGTGGAAAAGTTTGGGTGCTTTTTTTCTGCACCGAGGATCTAATTTCTTCCCTTTTTTTCCAGCCCATGCAGACACGAGAGCAATGACTGTGTCTGTGCAAAGTTTGCATCTTCTACCTGTGTGTGTGTGTGTGTGTGTGTGTGTATGTGAAATAGGGCCCGAGTACAAATGCTAGGGGCAGAAGCCCATAAAAGACAAAGTATGTTGAGATCTGTGTTTGATAAATGCCTTGTTGATCACAGAAGAATGATGTTCTGCAGGTGCACATGTGCAGACTGGTTCTCAAAAAACTCACACAACCACCTTCATGACTGAGGTATGAAGTTGAAGAGAGAAAATCCAATAGAGCAAAGGTGATTAAACTTTCTGGCTCATTCAATCAGGAAAGAAGCTCTTGAAGACCTGAGCTTAGCTGGTGGAATTAAAGGAAAGCGAGCTTGTTGTGGTCAGAGAAAATTGATTTGTATTGGCAAATTTGCAACAAGATAAAAAAAATGTGTGTCCCATGAAGACCCCGATCTCTCCTGAGCTTCAGACCTGTTTTAGGGACGACCAAGAGCAGCTCATCTTGATAACTTTAGGGACTGTGAAGGAGCGTAAAGCTGGAGTCAAACAATAATAACTTAAAATGGATCCTGTAGTGTACTGTGATGAGCCAGGATGGCAGCGATGTGCTCATATATCTGTGACAGCAGCCACTGAGTTAATGTCACAGACGCTGAATAAAGAGGTGGAAATAATCCCAATGAAATATCAAAAGGAAACTGTGAGTAGAAATCTGATGACATCTCAGATTCACCCGAGACCCAGTGCCATGCTCCGCCCGCATGCTCCACACATGCCCCGGGGGCCTCAGCCAATCAGAGAGCGCGTGGCAGCAGACTCCGCTCAATAATAGGTCCTCTGTGAGTGCCTTTTTCTGAATGGATGAAGCAACAGAGAGAAAGAGAAGTGGTGAAACTGGTCTCACATGAGAGAAAGAACGACCATGTGAGAGAAGAGACAGAAGAGAAGAGCAAATGGAACAGGATATGTTTACCACATCATAGTCAGGGCTGTAGTAAGAAATAACACTTAAAACACATATTATAAATCATTTTCATTCATCAGACCACTGTTCTGATGGAGGCATTTATGTAGTTTACTGAACTTAAAACTGAAAAAAAAAAAAATTGCAGAAAATTATATAAATGATTGTATACTACTATAAGTATGTAAGTAATTAAACATAAGAATTAAAGCTGGAAGTAGCATTGTGTGGGCCCCTGCAGCCACTGTCCTGCCAGCAGGTGGTGCTATATATGCCCTTGACTCAGTTTTCATGTGTTGATGTTTTCTGGATGGGTTTCTAATCTCACCTGTGAAGTTTCGAGCCGATCAGTCGATGTGCGGTGAAGTTACAGGGCACTTTCTGTTGTGAAGTAAAAACAAGTCAGTTCAGTGGATGTTCAAGAACAAAAATGAATGGTAGTTCTTATCAGTGCCACACCTCAACACCTACACCTGAAACTATGCATCACAGGTAACTCATTAATGAGTCAAACTTTATTGTCCCCGGGGCTGTAGGGAAAAATCAGGACGTGTTCAGTGAGACACAATAACCAGTGATCAAAAGTCTGGAATATCGATAACGATGACAATGTGAAAGGACATTTCAGGTCGTCACACTAACACAAATTAAACCTGTTACATGTAGACAACATCAGGATGAGTCACGGTGAGTCATCACAAAGTTTCAGCTTGGACACACAACCTTTGTTAAATAATAAATCAGGAAAGATGAATTTATTACAGGGTAATAAGAGAAAATTAGTCTTTGTATAGAGTCTTTTTGGTGCTTAGACATGACGTCAACGTCTTGAGCAGCAATTACGAAAATCTTACTTACTTACAAAAGACGATGACGATGATGATGATGATGATGATGAGAAGATTGCTCTGACTCATCCTCTTCCTGATTTAACTTGAAGTCCTTCTGTTGCAGTTTGATAAGTGTGGGGATTTTTTGTTGTTGTTGTTGTCAAAGTAAGCACAAGTGTAACTTTACTGTCTCACAGCCTGTAAATGTAAATGTCTTTTAACTCGTACCATGACAATTGGTGTGTTCCATTTACAGCGGAAGTCAGAAGTGGGAAGTGGGAATGAGGTCATCTTCCTGTGACTGTGTTACTGTGAGAGTAGCACAAAACACACATCATGGAAATGAATGTAAATGACTTCATGTTATAGAAATAAGTGAATGTAGCGGAGTGTTGGAAATCCTTTATCCTATCCTTGGAGTATCCCACTTCACCATCGGGTGGCGGTACAAGTCTGACGGACGTAGGGGATAGGACGCATTCCTACCAAAGAAGAAGAGAACCATGCTACAGCTCACTCGCTCACTTACTTTTTTCTGCTACTCCACCTACTGGTGAGGTGGGAGTTCGCGCACACGCTGCCCATGCACATCCGAGCGAGCTCTACCAGGGCCTTAAATCAGAATATGTCAGCATCTGCTTATTCTGTTGAATTATTCTCCTTATTATAATCCTGTCCCACACTAGACGATAATTGGCCAAATTTCAGTCCAGATCTGGTTCTCCCGACAATCGTGGGTTTCTCCTGATTTTAGGCTGATTTACAAATATTATCTGGCCAAATTTTTCTGTAGTATGAGGGATTAACAGACGTGATTACAACGTCATCGGACGCATCAGAGTCTTCTATTAAGTATTACTAAACATGTTTGATATTTTTATGACTGAACAGCGATTGAGGGCGAGAGCAGAAATAGACAGATGTTGTGTACTTTTTGGTCAGAACAGTAACTTAAAGAACAAGTAGATTTTGTCTTCTCAGCCGTGACTTCATCCATAAACGGTTTATTTTGTGTTTCTCAGCACAAAACATCGCACACACACACACACACACAACGGCTATTAACCGACAGTCCGCCTTCAAGTCTGTGTACATACTGAAGTCCCGTTAAATCACGCGAGATTCTGTGAGATCCCAAATCCCTTGAATCTCCTCCCTGACATAGTTTGGACTTCATCATCTAGTCTGGATTAAAACATTGAAAAATGGGTTACAAAGTTTGTTGTGTCTGTGGTTCTCCCATGTTTTTTTTTTTTTAAGATCAAGTCAGATTTTAAACTCCTCTAGTGTGGGACAGGCTTTAGTCTTTGTGCTTCGTGTTGAGCCCCCACCTTCCTGGAGTAAATCACTGTAATCCAGACCAAGATAAACCCAGTTTAAGACAAAGCATGATGGAAATGATTGATGTTTTTTTTTTTTTTAAACTGGATTTTAATCTCACAACTTTGGCTCTAAAGGCCAGTAACTAATAAAAACTGCAGTAAATATACAGTTAAACACGATAGAGATGTTTGGAATAATAAATAACTAAGGTATCACATGTCTCTAATTTGCTCCTATTGGCTGCACCTGTGTTGTTCTCACACAGCTGAGGATAATCAGAGGTCAGAGGTGATAAAGGCACCAGCGAGTGTGTCTGTGTCTCCACAGAGGCAAGTGGGCTGGGATTGTGGGTGGGTTTGCTGATTCATGTCAATACTCAAGCTTTTAATATTTGATGTTTAAATGAATTAGATTTAATGTAGATGTAACACAAAGGGAGTCACGTTGCTTGTTTCTACACTTTGAGATGACATGTAATACAAATGAAGCACGTTCACAAACACTCTGAGTTGTTCATAACGTCTTTTAAAGACACGTTTTAACAACATTTAGTATGTTGCAGCTGAATATCTTATAATCTAAAGTGATTTTCTCTCTAATCCCCTCCCTGGGTTCTTATTCGAAGCTTCCTCGTCTTTGTTTTATTTCCTTGAAATAATTCCTTTGTCTTTTATCAATAACAACCCAATCATATCATCGTTAATAACCTCACTGTCCTTGCCAAGTTCCTGCCGATGACTCACACACAGTCTCACTGCTGCATAAACAGATCCACGCTAAAACCGTGCCAATACAGTGCATGTGCTGGCTGCGTGTGCGTTCAAGTTCAGTCAGGGAACACGCAGCTCGTGAACACGCCTGCCCTCGTGGACAACCGCCCCAGCCAACGAGGAGCGAGGAGCAAGGCAGAGCTCGGCCAATCACAGAACATGTGCCCGAGGACAGAGCGAGGCACGCAGCGTGCTGCTATCATGACACAATAGGAATGATGTGGCTGAACACGTCGTGTCGTGTCTTGTTGAGTCAAAGAAACTGTAGTTGATCAAGTCAACACGATGAGTCAGGGGTGTTTCCCTGTCGGATTATTACAAATGACACCAGAATATCACTGACTTGTGAAGCGTCAGTAATTTGACAAAAGTTTGGACAGACATCTGTCTGTGTCATAGTTTCACTTTCTGTTAAGCCATGGGGGAAATGGGGGAGTTTCTGATTCAATGCTGTAGACCAGAGGTCTCATAGTCACATGACCTGAGGGCCACTGAGTGAGTGTCTCGTTTGCTCAGTAGGGGGAAAATATTTATAATTATGATGATATTTCACATAATTTCCAAATTAAAGTGTTTTGTTTTGATATAGTTCACAATATAAATGTATTTATGATGCAAAATAACTCATTTGTTCAGCACAAATGGGGGGGTGAAATTGATTCAGGGGGCCACATGTGACTCAAAGGGCCGCTCAAAACTCACTTTTGCTAAAGGTGTTGGGAAGTAAATGAGCCGTTTTGTCGCCATCGCAGAAAATTAATTGGCGCGACATCATAAATATCAAAAGTTCAATTTAAGTCAGACTAAGACAATAATTCGGTTTTCTGAATATCATGTAAAAACCTTAGTCTGACTAAAAACGAGCTAGTTTGAGGCATTAAGTCTTTAAGTGGTCAAAGGAATCCAGAATGCAGTATTAGTCTTCAAGACCTGCGTTATTTTTATTTTTGTTGATTTTACTCAGAACTCTTAGATGTGCCCATAAGTCCAATTTTCCAGTCGGCTTTGTGTCACTTCAGTATGGAATTGGCGTCACAACTTTTGTGACAAAAGGTTTTCACGTCACATGTTAAAAGTCCAATTTTAGTTGGACTAAGACAATAATTCGGTTTTCTGAATGTCATGTAAAAACTTTAGTCTGTCTAAAAACGGGCTCGTCTTAGTCGGACTATGAATAATGCGACTCATAGTCCAATTACTCCTGCATGTCTATGCTTAGTTGGACTGGAGTCGGACTTGGTGTTCTACGCTTGCACCAAAATGTCCCCCCCCGGTCTTTGACCCGGAGGTAGAAGGAGACGAGTAAAACCTTAGGGGGCATCTTTCTTCTGACAACTGAAACTAGCTTATAGAGAGAGACACAGCGCCACCTACGGAGGCGGAGTCAGACGTACACGGCCAATAAAACGATTTTCTTCTCAGATTGCCTGTCTTAGTCGAGCACGACTAATCTACATGTGCATGTAAACATAGTGAGTGTGACATACAAACTACAGAGCCCCAGAAGGGACAAAACATTTGTATCTCGCAAAAGTACACAAAGGTGTTTTTTTCTTGTCACTTGGTCATTAAAGGATTTGGCAGATCTTGCCTGAGGTCCCTTAAAGGTTACATTCACATTACCAGACTGAAAAGACACACATTACTTCAGCTTTACTTTATTGTCCCCATGGGGAAATTTGTGGTGCAGCCAAGGTTTCCACACATAAACACATAAAACTTTATAAAAACATAAAAAAGTGCAATGACAAGGAGTCATATTACAGTACACGGTGCACCGAGAATAGCAAAGCAGTCAATTCGGGTTGCTATTAAACAGAAAGAGCTCCATAAACACGTTTCTTTTATTGTGAATGATATATCCTCACATATCCAGACAAACACTTTTATTTTGAAATGATGTCAAATATCATCTCAAATGTCATTATTGCTGGAGTTTGATGGAATATTGAACTGTTGTTTTTCCCCCCACACAGTTGGACTTTATCCAGTCCTGACCAGACTTGAAGCTCAAGTGGCCCCCAGGGCGTCTGAGTTTGAGACCCCCGCATTAAGTCTTTTAGTCCTTACAGGTGCAGGAGACAGCAGATGTCAGGGGAAATCAGAATGTCAGTTATTTTTTCATTTTTGTTGATTTCACTCAGAACTCCAATAAATCCATTCGTCCAAATGTTCCACTCATCTTTGTGTCACTTCAGTACCAGGTCTGAGATCTGATATGTGGTCATGCAACGTGAATGAGAACAGTCTCTTTCACAGTAAAGCACTGCTTTTGTTTTTGTGTCAGAGAGTGACACTCCCCAAAATGACTCCACACATAACTCACAGAAGTGCAATTTATTTATTGTGAAGCAGATGAAAGAGAGAGAAAGAGAAGGTTGGGTCATAGAGACCGCAGTGTTTTTGGTAATTACTCCGAAGTCCACAGGGGGCGACAGAGGTTCTGTACTGGACTTTTTGACATTAGCTTGTTGCTCATGTAAAACATGAGCAACATTTCGTCATTGTGAAAAGATTTCCATCGTTTACATGGACGCAAAATGAAATTTTCTGATAATTATTATTATTTTTTTATTTTTTTGAAATTATCTTTTTATCTAGAAAGGCAGGTTTCCATCACATACGATAAATACAACTGTAGTCATTCAAGGTCACAGGAAAGGATGGATGCAGACAATCCTGATGATTTTGTCCATATTGTCCTTCTGGATATTATTATTATTATTATTATTATGACATGTGCAGTGTTTAATTCTCTGGAAGTACAAGTTGAAGAAGAAGATGTTCCGTGTGTCTGCTCGTCCCCTCGCTGCTCACTATAATTACATTTTCTGGGCCACACGGGTGGTGTAGTGGTTAGCACTCTTGCCTTTGCAGCAAGAAAACCCGGGTTCCCTTGTGTGCGAGGGTTTTCTCTTGGTTCTCCAGTTTCTGCAGATTTGGGGATTAGGTCAATTGGACACTCTAAATTGACTGTGTGGACTGGTGACAGAGTGGATGTTCCTGCGATGGACCGACGACCTGTCCAGGATGTGACCCCCGCCTGTCACCCTAACAACACATCACATTTACATGGATCAGACACCAAACAGATGACGTATGTTTATTCCGATGACTTGTGTCCATGTAAACAAAGCTATTGTTAACACTGTGCACTCGTGACAAATGAATGATGGAATGCCGCAGACGGAAACGGACAGAAGGATCAGTTTCTCTTCCATGTTGGTCTTTCTTGGAACACACATGGACACAGAACATGTGCGCTATATTTTCCTCCTCCATGCCGCTAACACCCACACCGATTGGTCAGCGCGCCTGTGGCACCTGCCCACTCCCACTGTGGCACTCACACACCATGCAGCCACACTTGGAAAGTATTAGATGACTACAATCCTCCACCACCTGTCATGATCGTTTATCTCACAATACACTGTAGTGAAAACCTACTACAGTTAAAAATAGTGCGTGTTTATTCCAGTGGCTAACATGTCAACAAAGAAGAGAGACAGTAGAAAATAATAATACTATCATCAGCGGTGGAATGAGTTATTGAAATATTCTACTCAAGTAAAAGTTTTTTAGACGAGTACTTCAGTTAAATAGTGGTATTTTTGATAACATTTAACTGAAGTACTCGTCTAAAAATGTACTCAGAGTAAAAGTTACTAAGTTACTTTTTTAACAAGGCTGGGGACACAAATCTCATTGTTTTTAATTAAAGGCAAACTTTACTTTTACATATTAAAGTACTGACAAAATAAAATATGTGAACACATAATGTGTCAGTCAAAGTGGGTCAAAGGTCACGACTATCTGACTCACTCAGGGACTTTAATTAGTCCTGTCCTCATCATTCGCTGCCAAAGTTTTCTTGTTTTTTGTGATTTAAAATATAGTGAAGTACAGAACTTGAGTAAAATTACAAATTAAAAAAATTACTAAAATAAAAAGTACAAGTCCACAAAAAACCTACTCAATTACAGCAACGCGAGTAAATGTGATTTGTTACTTTACATCTCTGTTGTTCAGGAACACTGATAATTTAATACATTTATGGACAATTAAGGCGAATTAAAACAATTATCATGTAGAACAGAGCTTCCACCGCCACTGTACATGTTCATGTGTCTGTTTGTTTTTGAATTGTTTTACTTGTTTAGTCCTGTTTTTATATTGTTATATCATTTAAAAAATATATATAATACCTTTAACTTGGTGTCACTATTGTTGAGCTATAGAGTCACTATAACAATAACAACCTTTTTTATTCTATTATGTGAATTTTCCTCTTCTAGTTTTTAAAGCAACACTAAAATAGTTCAATTTAACACAGTTCTAATTCTAACTCTTTCAGAGTCACTTAAAGCTAAATTGACTGCGTTCCACTCTTCACGGTCTTTTCTATTTTCATTAAAAAAGGTTGATGATTACAGTCAAATACGCTCTGTTAGAAACAAGTTTCTTCCTTTTAAATAAACCAAAGTTTTCATTCAGGTACAAAGCAAGCCACGTCCACGCCACAGTGTTGTCGCTGCAGCCTCCAGCAGAGGAGGAGGAGGAGGAGGCGGAGCCTCTGTCCTTATGAGATTCACAGATAAACAGTCTCCTTATCTGCAGCCGGCTGCTGCTGAGAGAAGTCACTGTGCTGTCGTATATACTTCAACATGCAGGAAGACTGTACGCAAGTGACATGGACGGCTACACTGTGGCCGATGTTCATGTCACATGACACGGGCATAACAAACAAGTCAACCCAGGTCCACCCTGGTCACATGGCAGTCTTTGTCTCTGTGTTTCACGCCTCACACGTTGTTTTAAAGTGAAAACTAAACGATACAAACAGTTTAAATAAACTTGACTTACAATTTCTAGTTGTTGTCTAAAACACTGTTTATGATGAATAAAACTCTTCCTGTTTGCGTTCAGACATCCTTTAAACTAAGTTTTAACTCATTTTATGTTTTGAAACTAGCAAAGTGAGAACAAATATTAAATAAATGAATACTGTTTTGAAGGTAAAGTTATGGAAAAAGTTTGAAATGTAAACGTCAACATTTCAGATTCCGGTTCCTGTGTTCCTGTGTGGGAACGCATCAACACAAGATCTAAACACCTGCTATACTAAGAAACATGTTTAATCAGCAATGTGTCTACATATCTGACGTTAGGTAGAAATGATTATAGCTGTAACGCAGACGCTGGTGTCAGGTGAGAGTTTGTTTTCCCGAGGCAGAATAAGCACGGACAGAGACAATGCTTTCCCCTGAGAAGACAGACATTCCTGGCATCTCTAAAGGCTGAGGTAGAAGTAAACAAAACAACTGTCTCAGCGACGTTTACATAGCTGCTGATAAACCCAGAAACAACACATCTGCTTTCAAAGAAGAGTCAGAGTGTTGTCAGTGTGAGGCCAAAACCAGATGCCTTTTCTGTGAAATATTATTCCCACATATCTTCCTCTTACTTTTAGCCGATTTCAAAAAGTATATTCTTCCCATATTTATATTTATTTATAAAAATGTGAATGGATATAGAATGGAACCCTCGAGCCTTCAGCTGGTCACTGCGAGCTTCAGAAACAGCAAGTGGGCTTCACTGACTCAGTGTTGTCAACTGTACACGGCTGCTGCTGCTGCTGCTGCTGCTGCTGCACCACCGTTACCACAGACTGGTACACAACGATCACTTCACGTCCTCTCGTTTCCATTTGTATCACGGGAATGTGGCAACAATCCAGGTGAAACTTCCCCCCCGCCAGGCTCCTCCTTTAGAACTCCAGTGATTTCCCCTGGTCACGCAGCAAACAAGTGCAATCCCGCCCTGAAACTTCCATCGGATGATCTTGGGTTTGTGACGTTTTCACAGCTTGTTGTCAGCAGACAAGAAAGCCTTCAAAAGTGGTTTCCAACTTAGTCAATGCAGAGTTTTCCACATTCATCCATTTTCCTTCTGATGGCCCGGGGTCGATGCTGGAGCCGCTGGTCCTCAGCCGAAGTCGGGCAAAAGTACAGGGTTTGTCCCGGGAAGGTCACCAGTCCGTCGCAGTGTCAGCACACTAATGAATGAATAAATAAATGAATCCTTTGTCAGTCCCGCACGGGAAATTCCTTCTCTGCATTAAGCCATTCAACCCATGAGCATGCAGCCACTGAGCAGAGCCCATGTACCTTGCTCCGGGGGATTCCCCAGCCCTTTTTATGACCTGGTGATGACCCTTTGGTTACAAGCCAACTTCCCCTTTACTTGGCCGTGCGCTGCCAGAAATACAGGGACCAATTAGGCTCATCCCCAAGCCGTCATGTTATTGTGCTGTGAGGAGGAGGAAGTCCACGTACCCAGGGAGGACTCGCACACAGGGAGAACAGGGAGAACACACTGCCTACCTCAGTTGAAGCGGTGATTGTCTTGCTGTGAGGCAAACCCGAGTCTTGCAAGGTGGTAAGTCATTAACAGTGGCAGCTCTATTTCCCAAGCTCTTACTTCTGCCGTCTCTTCCTGGTCCTAGAGGGGAACAAAAAGAGCCACAACTACACAGGAAGGAGCACAAACTCTGGTTTTGTTTTCAACATGTCTTTATTATAAAACTAACCCATAGGGTGTCATACAAAAATACTTTGAAGTATCAAGGATGCATTGCAAACATACAGTGATTTTTCTTTGCGCCCTGAAAAAAAAACCGGAAGACGTGAAACCAAGCGAGGAGGAGGAGATCTCACAGTTAAATGTTGTCCGGGACAACTGCAGATTTCTTTACAATATACAACGATTATCCTCACGTGAGGAGCGACATCAGATCGCACGTGTGCCGCGTATAAATGCTGTTTGGCACTTTACGAGAACTTACATCTGATCACCAAACTGAGCTATGAAAAGTTCAGTGAGATGACCAAACGCGCTACAAGATAAACATTGTCCAAACCAAACAAACATAATCTCATGTAGGCAGTATCTCAAAATGAACGCAACTATCACAAAAAGTGCAAAAAAACATGGGAGAAACCAATTCTTTTCTTTTTCAAATATTGGTACATGAGTAATCTTGATGCAGCGTGAGAGTCCATTTCCTCAACACGCCTCACATCTCAAAAGGCAACATTTGTAACAAAGGTTCCTCAAAGAAACCCGACAAACGGAGACCTTAGCTGGAATGACAAAAATCATCATAAGAAAGCAAACCCCAAGAAGCAAGGATGACACAGCAGGCCGTGGGGCTGACACATACAACACTTGGCCCCCAGTTTCTCGTTCACAATTATAAACTTGGCTGTGAACAAACAGCAAGACTCTATCAGTCTGAGTGTCTTGGAAGGAACAGCTCCATCCAGAAATGAATACACCTCCACGTCTGCGACCTGAAGACCATCAGGAGGAGGAGGTGCAGCGGAAGATCAGCATGTGTGATGTAGCGATGCAGACAGCCTGAAAGACCAGGCAAGCGTCCTCCTGTCCAACTCTATGGTCCTGACTTTACTTCTCCAGCCAACACATCTCTGAGTTTGGGGACTTTCTGTTCCTCTAAACGCTTAACGCTCTTCAAAATACACAGTCCCTGAGAATAGGGACCAGAAGTTTCACACTTCCTGTAAAGGCTTCAGCAGACTGGAAGCATGCGGCCAGCGCCGTTGTACTCCTCCTCGGTCTGGACAGAACAAAAACACAACAACGTCAGGTCACTTCTTAGAAGCTTGGCAGAGAATTTAAAGTCACTTTCTTGAAAAACTCGGTTGAGACACCTACCTCAGTGTACACCGGAGGCGGAGGGAAGGTGAAGGACGGCGAGTTCATGAAGATCGGACTCTCATCTCCGTCAAAGTCATCCAGCAGTGGCGTGAGGGGCTGTTCCAGGCGGCAGTCGTGAGTTATGTCGGTGTAGCTCGGCGGGTCTGAGGGCAACCTGAGGGACACCCAGCTCTGAGAGGCGTTACTGACCGAACCCTCCTGGCTGCTAATGCTGTTGCAGCGGCTGCCAAGACCCGACGTCCCGATGACCAGCGGCAGCTCCAGGATCAGCTTCTCGCTTCCAGGGATGTGAACATAAATCTGCAAGAAGATGACGTCACATGTTTAGCAACTAATGTTCATTTCTAAGCGTACATCTCCAAGTGCGTGCAGGACCAAAAGGCTTACCATCAGCGCATACTCCACACGGATGATGTTGCAGCTCAGCATTGATGGTTTAATCTTAGGCACCCGGATGGTCTTTCCCTGCCAGGCATCACACATGCCAGAGATGATGTGGTTCCCGCGCACAGCCGACAGCTTCTGGCGGGAGACCTTGGTGCGGCCGTTGGCCTGGTAGATGTGCTTGGCGATGATGGCGGCCTTGGGCACCACGATGCGGGAGCAGGTGTTCTCGAACTTTGCGTTGATGCAGATGTCTTCGCCTTCACAGAAGCCGCGGCGGTCAATTTTCGCGTTCAGCGACACCTGGCCATCGGGGATGAACATGATGTTGACCTTCTTCTCCTTTGCGCCACCTGTGGGAGACTAAGACGACAAAAGGAGGTGGAAACATTAGACATTTGTAGACACAAAATAACCTGAGCACTAGTGTAACAAAGCAGAGAAATAGAAAGTTGTTTTTGTGTTGATGGACTCACCAGCAGGTCTGGGGTGTTGACATCCAGAGGCTCCTCCACCTCAAAGGGCTTCTTACACTCCAGTGAGGGCTGGTCTGCTCTTTCTAACAGGGCCTTCACAAAATACTGGACATACCCAAACTTCCCTTTGTAAGATGACACCAACCTGTGAGGACACGTGAGACACGGCTTTAATCACACACAGTCCTTCAAGAATCAACTCTGCATCTATCGTTAATGATATTATCTGAAATAGAGTATGCTGCTGCTGCTGCTGCTTCACGTACCCACTGCTCGGAAGATCAATTCCAAAGGCATAATCGTATTTGTTGCCAGGCCTCAAGAGCACAGATCCATCGGAATCTGAACAGAAGGAAAACAAAGTCCTTTCATTAATCCTCAGTGACACCATGATTCCCAGTTCAAGTTACCTTGACTACCGTTTCTAGAGTAGCTGGCTAACACTGGCAGCTGTTCCCCACAAAGTTTGCTCAAACAAAGCTGATTACAAGACAAGTGAGTGCAGTCAGCGTAGAACAGTTTACAGTGTTGATAGTCATTTAAATGTTGCTGACTGAGTTTCATTTTGGTTACCCTGGATCAAGTTGCATACTGACTAAGTATCAATGACCTGACTTGGGCACAAAACATGCAAATATAATCACATACACCTCTACTGACAATATCACAGATACATGACACTGGCTTCACATTCATGAAAGAAACATGTTGTTTTACAGAACCTTTCTAAGGGGTTCGGATTAAGGATCCTTTACTTTACGTCATTATATCTCTCTTTAAGTTACCTCCCTTTTAAACGTTTAGATTCTGATGTGAGTTTTATATATGGCAGGTTGTACTCAATTCCCTTGTGAGTCGCTTTGGATAAAAGCGTCTGCTAAATGACATGTAATGTAATGTAATATCTGAAAATGTCTCGTTTCTGTAACTATCTATGCTGCTATCTTGACCAGCACTACCCGGAAGAAGAGATCGTGTGTCTCAATGGGACACTCCCTGGCTAAATGAAGCATAAATGTGCTTAACAATACAAAAACAATGAAAACTACATATAAAAGGTATAAGAAAACATTAAGATAAAGAGGTGGCAGTTAGTGTTGAGGTGCAGCAGTGATAATAATGGCAGGTTTGATGATCTGATGTCGCAGACTTGCACTCTTCTCATTCTTACGCGACATTCCCCGCAGCAGAGTGATAACCACACCGCAGATAACGTAACCAGTTCCCGTGAAGGCTTCGAAAGTGCGTACCTGTCGGTTGATCGTCCAGCCGCAGGACCTCTTCGTGGCGCAGGTACTCGGCCTCCTGTTTGCACCGCTGTTTGCCTTTCGCGTAGTCCACTTTAGCGCAGCCGCGAGCCTGGACCTTCACTGCGGACACGCGCGTCACTTCGTTCACTTCCACTTCGATGTGGCCACACACTCGCTCCCCGCCGCAGTAGAATGTCTTACTGGGGTCCAGGAAAGTGATTCTGAAGGTTCTGAGCCTCTTCGCCATAGCCACCATGACTGCAGCTGAGAGACGTGGAAGACTTGTGTGAGAAATAATTCACGATAATGTGGTTAATGTACCGTTACTGACGACGTTCTCCTCCGAACTGAGTTGTAAACAAAGGCGGAGCGTTGGTTTTTATATGACGAGCCTTACTTGGGCACGAGCAGCCAGGATGAACAGCGTGGCTCAGCGCGTGGACACGGCGCTCATTGGCTGAAAACCTTTGTTTGTGTCGGGCCCGACCAATCAGCGGCGAGAGTCGACGCGTGGACACCGCATGTCCTCGAGACTACGGGACGTGCTGGGCAAATGCACAGGAAGTTGAAGGCGCGGACGAAGACAGTAGGGACAGGAGAACATGAGTAGTAAACAGACAGAGGGAGGGGTTGTGGACATGAACACCCGGTCTGACTAATGTGAAACTCCTTTGGCCTACTTATAACACACACACACACATATATATATACACGTTTACGCAGCTTCACAGAAAACCCCTGCGCTTTACTGTTCTATTGATAGACCATCATAGAATATTACGACGTTGGCGTTGTTTAAACAGAGGTTCATATATACTCCCGTGTGTCCCCTGTACAAGAGTCTCTGTGGAGTCTTTTCTCCCTCCTTGTGAAGAATAGAGGGCGGGACTTAATGTACAGACTGTATCCTTTCGAGGAAACGTATACTGCTACCCAGAACTTCTGGGAACGTTTCCTTTTGGTTGCGGGAACGTTCCCTGAAGGTTCCCCCTCCCTTAGGTTCTCCTGAGGTTGACACAGAAGGTTTTCCTAACGTTAGTATTTGTTTGCTGTTACCAGTACTTTACTTTGTCACAACCTTCATACAACCTTTAGAGAACGTTCTCTAAAGGTTCCCAGATTGTTCCCATTCCTGGGTTTTATGTCACAACCTTCATACAACCTTTAGAGAACATTCTCTAAAGGTTCCCAGATTGTTTCTATTCCTGGGTTCTATACCACAACCTTCATACAACCTTTAGAGAATGTTATCTGAAGGTTCCCGTAACATTACTTTGTCACAACCTTTAGAGAACGCTCTCTAAAGGTTCCTCATATCATTACTTTGTCACAACCTTCATACAACCTTAGAGAATGTTTTCTAATCCTAACAGGAGAACGTCTCACGTTATGCTCCTACTACCCTCAGGGAATGTTCTCTAAACATTCGTTATTTGTTCTTTGAACGTTGTAAAATTGACTTGAGTTAAATACGTAAATACCAGTGGTGGAAAGATTACCGAAATATTCTATTCAAGTAAAAGTACCACTGATAAGTTTTGATAAGTTTACTTAAGTACAAGTAAAAGTACTGTTCTAAAGATGTCCTCAAGTTGAAATAAAAAAAGTAGCTTGTACAGTAAAAGTTACGTTTTTAAATGTTTTATTAAAAGTGCTGACAAAATAAAATACGAAAACACATAAAGTATCAAATGGGTCAAAGGTCACAAACTTTCACCTGTCCCCATCATTCACCTAAAGAAAATCTTTACATCCATGTTGACTTCAGAGCTCACGAGGCGCCATTCACTCCTGTCCTTGAAAAGCAGCTGTTGACAAAACAATAAGAACCATATGGCAGGCTGCTGATGTTGAAAGTAAACATTTACTGTATATACAAAACCATCCTCTGACATTTGCATAGAGTCACATGAACGGCACAGTTCGCTGTTGTTGCCTCAACGATGGAAAATATTCTGGTCAAGCTCCCCTCTGCAAACTTTCCCCTATTTGTTAGATCATGCCAGTGTACTGCCAGAGGAATTTCCATCATAACAAACTGTGAAGTGTTTGTGGTTCACTCGCCAAACAACTTCTAATGCTGTTGTCGGTGCCTTGTTTCAGAACCCATAATTTAACCGTGTCCCATGATTGTCCATACTTGTCCATCTTGGGGGAGAAAAAAAGAAGGAAAGGAGGTTTTGTTCAGAGTTGTCATTACTCACTCCTTCTTACCCGTGATTGTGTAATGCTGCTGCAATCTTTGGTAAGCAGGTGCTATTAAGTGTCTACAGTTAAGTCAGTCTCACAGGTAATTGAGCTGCAGGTGTGACTTGATCTGCAGTGGGTGCACAAGTTTAACTCATTTCACTTTATATGGAGAAATGACAATGAGAGGTAGGTTTTGTCGCCTTCAGCTTTAAGGTTATTTGCATGTTTGCAGACACAGTAAGCATGTGAAGAAAAAGAAATGAGGGCATAACATGAGACCTGAACTCAACAGGTTGCTTATTCTGCCAGTGAGTGGAAACACACTGCCCCCTAGTGGACAAGATAGTTACAACTTAGATGGGATGCATTTAACAGGGAAGGACGTGGAAAACAAAACAATTGTGGGGGTAAACTAACCCCATTAATTTCTGTTTAAGTACTTTTGTTTCCATTGTTTATTTTTAAATTAGTGCAATTGTATGCATTGCCTTGTCATTGAGTTTTATTTCAAATCATTATTTTCATGTGGCAGAAATAAGTGTACAAATGTAAATCACCTAATTGTTTGAGCCAGGTCAGCAAAAGTAAACATCTTCTGAATTGCAGGCTACATAGATTCTCCTGGCTACATTTTTCATAATGTAAGCCCTTTAAGACAAACAGTAAACTTTCTCATTTAGTGACCTGAGCCCCTTCAGGTACACACAGAAGTGACAGAAGAAGGCTTACTCTCATAGCTCTGGATATGAATTAAAGCCACAGTCAAAGGATCACGTCAACAATTTCACTCCGTGCCAAGTCAGATCATGAGCCTGCAATGTCTTCATGTATCACAGGTTTTCAACTACAACCAGAGCTATCAATAGTAAATCAAGTTCCTCTAGCACTTTTCAGGACACCAAGTTAAGACTGTTAAAGCAATGGGGATGCCAGTTGGAACAGGTGGGTCTTGAGTGATATGAAGGTCTTTAACGAGTCAGAGTTCCTGATGTGTTGTGGAAGGGACTTCCAGGGGGTAGGGGGCAGCTGCAGCAAAGGCTCAGTCCCCAAAGTTCTGCAAGTCCACCTCCGGTCTACCCAGTTACCAAATGGTACAGAACTGCCAACAAGGCCTTCACATATTTGTTCTTAATTAGGACAGAGTCAAAGTGAGGACAGCAATGATATTTATTTGATATTAAGTTCAGTTGAACACAGGATGAGACTGGATGTAATGCAGCTGCTGCATCAAGTCATTTTAGACGTTGCTTCCATTTCGGGTGGAGTGACAGTAACTCTGTAGACACGTCCCAACAGCTGCTCCACTCTGCTAGTGCTGGAAATGGAAGTAGGTGAAAGGTTACACAACAATAACATCCAATGTTTGATCCAACATGATACACATGGTTTATATTTAGGAGGGAACCATCACATTTAGCAGTAGAGCAGAGATGGGGACATGTTCCCAGCAGGACTACTCAGCAGGATGCTGAGAAGCCCACTGGGATGGTTTTTGATTTCTGGTCAATTCCACAGCATGTCAGGAACAGTGAGTCCTGAAAGCCTTGGTATATGACCAATACGACAAACATTTTTACCTCTACCACACAAAAAGTTAAAAATACACACCTTACAGTGGAAGATCCCCCTCATGGCTCCATTGTTACCTGAAACAAACAACCTGTCAAATTCAAACTCCCATTTTTATAGTCACTTTAAACTGTTGGAACAAAACATTGTACTATTTAGATTCTAACAGTGGTTAATATGGATGATTCTGTCCTTTTAAAAAGCTGATCCATCATTCAGTAACAGTTACAACAGGCACCATAAATGTCTGTGGCCTCTCAAAAAGACCGACACCAATACAAACTGCTGAATAATAAAAAAATGTCCTGCAGTAATATCCCACTATGCTCATAGCAGGTGAACACGTGGATAAAGCGACTACAGATTTCCTCTGTGAGGCATTTCCAACGACATGACCCTACAGTTAAAGGTCCGTCGGGATAGACCTCAGCTTTCACTCAAATCATTTCTACCTACTGTTGACTCTCACTCACCTTTGCTTCTCAGGTCTGGGATCAGAAGACCATCATCTGCTGTGGCTCACACCTGGAGAATCAAACAGGAGAGTAAGCATCAGTACAAAGACGTGAACAGTATTTTAGAGCGACACCAAAGACAGGTCTGGTTTCTTGCATTTAACGCCATAAAAACCCTAGTTGGCAAAATCTGTGCTAAGGGTCATTGTTTATCCATTTGCCATTTGACACAAAGACAGAAGCAGGCTGTGGTGGATGCCTTTGAAGGAAGAAACAGTTTGGTGCAGGCAATTCACCATGTACAGACTGACACAGAAATGTTTCAACAAATATACCAGGACTCCAAACACAGACGGCATGGAGACCAACGATGCCAGCTGTTGATTTTGTCTCGCACTGGTTTATGAACAAACCAGCTCACCGGGCAGCTGGCTGCAGATACCACACAGTGCTGTTAACCCTGATCACAGGCAGTCACTTCAAAAAAGACACTTACCGATGTCACAAGCAAGTGCATCTCCTCTTTTCTGCCATCGAGGGGTTTGTGGGAGACAAACCTGGACTCTGCAACAAATTACACACAAGCATACATCAAAACAAAGCATGGGACAAACTGACATTGTTAGGTCAATGCAGTTTATAAAACATAGCAAAATTAATCTATACATTCAATATTTTTGGACATGAGACCCCTACACATTTTAGATGTAATGTCTCAACTGTCCACTCAGGACAGTTGAACTTGCTTCTGTCCTCCATTTATACAATATATTGTACATATTATTTTCTGATGGTCAAAATGACTCAGCGCCCTCCGCTGGATCATGTAGTAATTACTTTGAAGAGTTTTTTTAGGCCATGTATTTTAAGCTCCAATGAGTTTTTACAGTTTGTTTGAACTGCGTCCTCTTTTTTGAAATTCAGAAAGCTGTCTGGATTTAAAGTACAGCTGATCACATGTCCTGCAGTAATATCCCACTATGCTCATAGCAGTGGACACGTGGGTAAAGCACAACTACAGATTCCCTCTGTGAGGCATTTCCAACGACATGGCCCTACAGTTAAAGGTCTGTCGGGATAGACCTCACGTCATTTCCACCTAATGTGCTCCCCCCACTCACCTTTGCTTCACAAGCCCTGCTCAGGTCTGGGCACACGAGGCCATCATCTGCTGTAGCTCACACCTGGAGAACCAAAAACCCAGTCTAAATGTCAGCTTTCATGATGAATAAAAAAAACTCAGCTCTGCACTTCTGTGAATCAATACTCGTGGAGTTTCATTAAATACAAAAATAAATTTCTAACATGAATGTGTTTCAACAAATATACCAGGACTCCAAACACAGACGGCATGGAGACCAACGATGCCAGCTGTTGATTTTGTCTCGCACTGGCTTATGAACAAACCAGCTCACCGAGCAGCTGGCTGCAGATACCACACAGTGCTGTTGCCCATTTAAAAACTTCCTTCAGAGTCATATGTACACAACTATAGGAGGCCTCTGCACTTACATCATGTTGCTGCATCAACGCAGGAGGCCAGAGCTGTGAGGACACCTGCAGGGGGGAAGAGGAGGGATGGAGGTGAGGGTGTGTTTGCAGCACCAACATATTCAGTGTCAAAAGCAGCTCATGCGTCGTTCAGAAAGGCAGTTGTCACTCACACATCAGAGCAGTTGAACATATTTTGCCAATCATCATAAACACTTCCAACAGCAGAGTCACTCTGTAATATAGCTTACCCATCTCGTGGCTCTCATGTCCTGCCCCATCACCTGAAGAATGACAAGGTAAACGAGTTTTATTCACTGCTAGTGAAAAATACAAGTGCATGTCACTTGAAAAAGTGAAGAAGCTGTAAATTCCCATAAGTAACACTGCTGTAGATAAAACAGCAGTGGGTTGCAAGAGAATAATTGCTCTAGGCACTGTAAGCCCTCAACAGCCCACCTGACAGGACCAGAGCACATACTGTGCCAAATACAGTATTGATATTGGTTAAAGGTTAAACAACCAAAGATACATGTTAATCTTTACTTTTAAGATTTGATGTTTATTCTTTAATACCAGCCATATTACAACAACCAGATACTAACCTCACATTCCTGAGTGTAACCACACATGCTTGGAAAATTACTCCATCACACTTAGCATCACTGTGGCCACCTGCAAATAAATGAATCAATTTAAAAAAAAAAAAAAAAAAGAAGAGGAAAAAAGACATTTCCATCTTGAATCAAACTTTATTTTAATGGCTAACAGAAGGTAAATGTACCAGGTCTCATTGTCACCATTCAGCAACCGACAATGCAGAGGTGAAAGCAAAACCAGACTTTCTATAGCCACAGTTGTCCTGGGACCAGCCCACTGCACAGGATGATCCCACTGATTGATCTGTACACTGTGGCACTGGTGTAGGACACACTGGTATAGAATGATTAATCTATTAACATGCACAACTAGCAATATAAACATCTACTTACATTGTTAGTGACTTTCTTAA
The DNA here is from genome assembly GCF_958295425.1 of Solea solea. Lineage (NCBI taxonomy): Eukaryota > Metazoa > Chordata > Actinopteri > Pleuronectiformes > Soleidae > Solea > Solea solea. The sequence continues at coordinate 5,021,964 of NC_081153.1, read as the reverse complement.
AAATAAATAAATATCCTCAGTTTCACCTTGTTTTACTTTTAATTTAGTATATTTTTTTACGATTGCTGAAACGGAAACAACTTCCCACTAACAAAAATGGGAATCCAGTATGATACTAGCAACAGATCACAACTTCTTCAGTCTTGTTCAGAACTTGGAGAATTCTCTTCACACAGTTGTTCAAAGTCCAGTTATTAAGTCTCTGAATTAAAGCTGTGAGGATTTCCCTTCCCTCCCCCATTTAAGAGTTGCAGCGCTCTGTTTTACTTTGAAAACCGGATGTCGACATCCATACAAATTTGCTTGATTCATTGGTTCGCAGGCTTTGTACCGTAAGAGACTTTGTAAGGAGGGCGTTAAAATTCACCGTCAGGTAGTTACTTATGTTACACAAATCTATTCTGAATATGTAAAACAGTACAGTAACGAATAAGGTACTACTGGTGTATAACGTTCAGGTACAGTGTTGTTAACATTTAAAGCATATTTCACATAAGCTACTGTAAAGGAGTGTTTTTTTATGTTGACAAATACACATATTGCCGAGTTAGGAAACGTGGAAACTAAAGAGGCCCGTATCCCACGTCTGCTAGGTAGCACGCCAGCTAGCACCTAGCTCGCACAACGTGCCGCCCTGCGTGTGACGACCACGTCAAATAAAACCACACGCAACTGTATGCGCATTTGATAATAATCTGCGTTCTCTTCAGTGGATGTTTTGAAGGTATGGAGAATTAATGTATTACTTACGCTTATCCGCGGCACCCTGACTCGCACCATGATCGGAAGGAAGACAGGCGAGAGAGAGACTGTCCGAAACTGTTGCTAACCCATTTATAGGCTGCGTTACGCCAATCAAAGCTGCTTTGTGGCAACCGCTAATGCGTTCAAGGCAGCTCGGAAATCCTAAAATCCTAAAACTCGCGGACGGTGGGCCACCAATCTATTTCATGCAGCCCTCAACTTACTGTCTGTTTTTTTTATTTACTGACTAATTTTGCATCACAAATACATTTATCATTATATACTTTTCCATATCAAAACAATCACTTTTATTTTGACATTCTATTAAAGATCACACCGAAAACCATTGTTGTGATATAATTATGGAACGTTGTGATATGATTTTAAGCTAATTTCATCCACTCTGATTGAACTGTCGTTTTTTTCCCCTCAAAAAGTTTCTTCCACTGCACTCGCCCCCTCCTGACCAGACAAGATCCCGAGTGGCCCCAAGGTCATTTGACTTTGAGACCCCTGCTTTGAGCAAAAGATTTTAAAGTTTGAACGCTTTCTGCAAGGGATATTGTGTTTAAGGACACATTTTCGTCCACTGTGACTGTGGTTACAGGTTGCAATCATTTTCATGACATTAATGGATATTAGACAGTATTCAGCAGACAAGATAGTAATTGGCCTCATTCCAGATCTATGGTCCCGTGATGATTTACATGAATAAAATACAATTTAAATACTTATTATATTTTGGTAGTTTTGTGACGATAGAAAACAATGATCAAATTCAAATAAATATGCCATAAGCCTGTTTTTCTGTCCTCACATAACTCCTAAAATGACACAATTTGAATGAGTCGTCAAACAAAACAGGACATTTTTAAGATCTTTTGAAATAAGGATGATCTGACCTCGCTGGCCTTGTTTTATTATGGGGATCAAGCACTGAAATGTTTGGGAATACCTGAATTAAATCAGCACAATGCTCTGGCAAGGAATTTGAGCATTTGCCTCCATAGATTAACTTATATAAAAAAACACTTACATCTTTAATATCCTTTGAATCACTGGATAAGTTAATATATATATATACACTAGTGAAGTCACAAATTAATGTGACTGAGGCACAACTGGCTAATAAATCAGGGATTAAAAATGAAATCAACTGACAACAGCATTTTAATTAAAACCTCTTTTACTTGCTTTGGGTAATGTCATACAAATGTTTTTCAGTACAAGTTCAGAATGCCAACACTCCACTGAAGAATGTTGACATGTGGAAAATATGAAGGAACAACATCAATGTACTACATCATTCAAATACAAAATAAAGACAAATGGATACTTGGCTTGAAGACATTTTGCTTACATTCTTTTCAACAACTAATTATTGCAACGTTTTGCATTGCGGATATTCTTAACAAAAGCCAAATTAATAAACTCCCGAAGGTCTCTGTAAAACACTAAAAATAAAAAGATAAAAAAGGTTGTTTTTTTTGTAAAAGGTGAAATTCAAAATCGCATTGACAGGACATTATCACACCTCATGAACCAGCTTTAACAATTAAACATAACTGTGCTAATTATAAAAAAAAAAATTGCTTCATGACATACATTTAAGTGTAACAAGTGTAAAGACAGCAGGGTTTTGTTAATGTTTAAAAAGGTCCCTTCACACAGTTATTCCCGAATGACAAGCTTTGCAGGAGCAGGTTGATTGAATTGACTAGTGGGCGGAGCACACTCGGATTTCCTTCAGAGTCCTGGACTGACACTCATCTAAATTATGAACACAACCTTTTCTCGGCACATCCAACACTACACTGAATGTGTAAGTTCAAGCTCAACAGTTCTGCAGTGACACCACATGTCCTTCAGGATCACTCCATACTGTCTGGGTCTGCCTGAGCCATGTAGGCATCCAGTTCTGCATCCAAGTGACCTTTGGTCTTTGACATGTAGGCATCCAGCTGGTTGTCCAATTGCTCACGGGTCACAACGGGCCGGCCGATACCTCGGCCCCGACCCCGACCACCTCGGCCGGCGAAACCACCTCGGCCGGCGAAACCACCACGCCCACGCAGTCCACCCCGACCTGTACGGACAAACAGCAGAGGTGACGATGACGATACAGCACTGATCAACTCTCAGCAACACAAGTGGTTTTGGTTAGGCCCCATTCATTGCATAAAAACAGTCCTAAGTAGGACTGTTCACACCTGGCATTTAAAATGCATCTGGGTCCTGTGACCTCCACCCAGTATTCAAATACACACAGACATGAAGATGGTTTGTGAGAACACAATGTCACCAAGTCTGACTGAACAGACGTATCAGTGTAGATTAATTAAGTCTAAATGAAAAAAGAAAAGAAAAAAAAAACAAAAAAAACTTTGCTGGCACTGACCCCTGGGTACTCCTCGTAGCGATCCTCGGGATAGAGCCCCTCCTCTGCCAGCAACTCCACCACGTTGCCTTCCTCCTCTACGCATAGCCAAGCGGCCAGCAGAGCCACGGCCTCGCATGGGGGAACCTGTAGGGACTCGTTTCCCTGTGAAACACAAAACTCAAGTTACCACCCGGTAATAAGAATGTAGCCCTGATGCAGCAAGAGCTCTCAGTTTGATTAGATGAGATCACTGTGTGGGGTAGTGGATATGTACCTCTTAGGGACAAGGCGCCCCTCATTAATCCTCCTCTAGCTCGTCCTCTGAGGTTTCCCCTGATCATCCCCCTCATCGCTCCTCTGCCACCGACGGGTCCTCCACGCATCAGAGCTCCGACCGGGCGACCCAGCCTGGCCTGGATGTTGCTCTTCCCCAGACGCTGCTTCAGACTCTAATGCAAGTTGTTCACAGATGCAGTTAGGACAAAGTAAGTGTGCACAACAAAAGGAGGGCAACACTGTCAAACAGCCATCCTGTACATGGAGGTGGGAGATGTTTAGGCCAGCAGTGCACCATCATCCAGCAGATGGCTGTGTTGCCCACACACTGTATACAAAAGCATAATCCAGACAAATTACTTCAGCTTTAAAAGCTGCATTGATCATTTTGTCCCTTCTCAAAAGCAAAGAATAGTATATTAATTATTAAATAAAGGGTCCTTTAGCAGTTTCACATCCTTCATGTAGAAATGCAACACTTACTCTGGACTGGTCATTAAAGAGATCATTTTAAATGCAGCATATGTGGTTTATTTTTTCATCTGCATTTTATTTTTCATTGCTAAAAACATGCTTCTGGCTCTGGTTACTGCAAATCCGCTCAGTCTGTCTTCAACTGGACGTGTCCGTTGCATTCATAGCGCACATGTAGTTGCAAAGAAAAGCACAACGGACGCATTAATTAGGTCGTCAGTTTCGGGTAAACGGATTTTGTAATCATATAGCACTACTGAGGAGTCTTGTCTTAAGCTAGGGTTTCAGCAGATGCCTGAGCAGCATTTGATTACCAACATCAAATTATAAAAAGACCTATAAATATTCACATTACCAGTCAAAAGGTCCACTGATTCAGCGGCGTCTTGACCGTTGATCTCACCTGCTTGTGGCTCAGAGCAGCTTGCACTGACGGCCTGTTCTCCATCTGCTGGGCCAGCCGACGATTGCGGGCACTGGCCAAATGCTGCTGTTGCATGGTGGCTCTTATGCTTACCGCAGTGGGCTGCTTGTTCTTCAGCATGTTAGTGAAGCTTTAGAGGTGGGAGGGGAAAAAAAGAGGGAGGACGTAAAAGAAGGGGACAAGGGATGCACAGGATGAGGAAGCAGGGTTCCACATCAAGTCGATTCTCATTTAACGGATACAGCCACACGCTTGGGTGGCGCCGTTGTCATGCCAGACTTATTCTCCACTTCATGGCACTCACTCTCTCAAATAACATTCCAGAAACATTTTTACTTGAATTTAGCAAGTGTTTTCAAATAAGCACAATAAGAAAGACAAACTGTAGATAGAAGGAAAGAATCTGCAAGGTGCAGAGAGGTCGAGCGAGAGACAGTAGCAGAGACAAGGTGCCAGAAGAGAAGCACAATTTGCCACTTACAGGCCTCCAGCTGACTGCCTGGGATGTCCTTGTACTGCAGCAGCAGAGGCCCTGGACGTGAGGAGTGCTTTGCCACCCAGCCACTTACAGTATGGACCGTGACTTGTCAGAGCTGATGGAGGGGGAGGGATGCTCTGTCACGTCCAATCTAGGACTGAGTAACCAGTGTCTTTTAGACATGAGCAAAGAGGAAAAAAGTGTAAAGATAGAACAGAAGATAAAGGAATGTGTGCTTTACTTGACTTGAGAGAGGCAGAAGGGTGCCCCATCTCCCTGGAGAAGCTGAGGCATTTTTTCTCCACTTTTAGTGAGTATACTTGATGTATACTGTTTACCAACAGGGAGCAGGAGTGCCAAGGCATTTGTGGGACAGTGGTCTTGTCTAGCATAGGCTTACCAAGGCTTACCAGGTATGACCACTACCCTCTTCCCTTGTTTCCATGTGTGCACTGCTCACACAAGATATTTCGCTCTTGTGAGGCTATTCTGCTCCATGTTGAAATCGCATTTAATTCTGCTGGTGCTGCATCGACAATCAATGACATGGTTGAGTAAGCAGTGCACACACTGAGGACAGCGAGAATAGCATCCATGTAGGGTCCAGTCCCCAACAGAAGCCTTCCGTAGTCAGTACCAGAACCTTCACAAGCCATGGCAGCCCTGGCATCTGGTGTCTAACTGTTGACAGGGTGCGTGGCGCCTCACCGTTCATTCAGGGACACTTTGGTGGTGCTTTTCAGGACAACCTTTTGAGAGGTGGCTGCATTCATTTTGACAAGACTTGGATTCTCCAGCTCCTAGGGAAAGATGGGACAGAAAAGAGAAGGTCATCTAGTTGTAATAAGGAGGAAAGAAGGCAGTTACAAAAATGCAATAATGTTGTCTCTACACTCTGCACAACAAGCGTGTAGCTACAAATGATATTAGGTCTTGTCTAGATTCTGTGGTATTGTTGCAATTCCCCATCATGGAAACTTGAGGGTAAACACAATCTCTTTCGTTACCATATTTGGCTTAATCCAGCTACTGTACTTATTTTAATTATGTCTCGTCAATGGTTATTTTTTAGCCACTACTGTAACCAAGGGTGAATCTGCCACTTCAAATAAGCCTCTTTGGGAATTTCCCATTTTCAGGATCAACAAATATGTGACGTTTGTCCAAGTCTGCCTTAAATAGATCATTGCAAATTAAACACTCCTTCAGCAAACACTAATGACGGTGGCGTCTTCACCAGCTGCCAGCTGCCTGTCTCTCCCCATCTCTGCTGTCTCCCCCCCCCCCCCACACACACACCTGAGTCTGGACAGACAGCACAGGTGTTTCCTTCTCACCATGTGTCACTGAGCCTTGAGGAGTAGTAGATGTTGTTTCACATTAATGTTGCAACCAAAACTTATTTTAACGATGAATGAATATTTTTTATTTTTTTTTGATTCATCGGTTTGTTGATTGAGCCATAAACCCTTTAAAAATTGTGAGTGTGTCTATTGTTCCCAAAACTCAAAAATATACCATGTCCCTTTAAACGGCCACAGAGCAAATGCATTGAGGAGCTAAGAAAACAGATAATACGAGGCTGAGGTCAAAGGCGATTATAAGAGAAACACTAAACTCGATTAGCAGACTAAATGGTGGTTAAGTTATTAATCCGATTAATCGTATAATTGTTGCATTGCTTCGTTCACTCTGGTTCAGTAGCACTTCGATTCGGTCCACTGTGAATAAAGCAAACACAATGAACTCTACGAGGAAAGTGAGCCACCCTCAATGGGTTTAATGTTTTACAGACAAAAACTCGGCCTTTCCTCAAAAATGTGATCTTAATCCCAACAAAGTGGGCACAATCCAACACTGTACACTAAAACTTGAGTCAGTGTCTACGGCTCAAATCAACCCTCTTCACTATATATTCTCCTACATGGCAAATGTTAGTGGAGATGTAACGTATTTGTGTTACTTACTGTGAAATGTTAGCGTCGGTCGACAGAAAAGCCAGCTGGCTAGTGCTAGTGCTAGCTTTTGAGCAGCTGTGTGAGCAGCACGGAGGCCGTGCACAGTGTCTAATATTCTTCGACTGAAACGGACACTAAGTTGTGTTCGCGACCGATCTAAACAGCCGGGGTGGACGGAGGGAAAACGCTAAAGACACGGTTTAACGACGCCTCTCCCTAAAATGGTGCTACCGCTGTCGTCCGTCCTGAAGCTCCTGGAAAAGAAAATGGAGAGCGTCTTATGACTTCACCGTCAATGTGACGTCACTTCCGGTTCCGCCTCCACTATTATTGCTATGCTAAAATGGCTGCAACTGCAGTAGTCGACGCTTCTTCGGGCAAAGATGCTATTGCCGAGGGGCTGCTCGACCTTCTGAAACCCGCTATCCAGCAGCTTGACCTTCACGTACACTCAGTCAGGTAAACCGCCGTTACTACCAACACTGACGAGCTAATATACTACTTTAATGACGCCATTTAATCCAGGTCTGCAACACACTCCCAACTAGCTTACTGCCCCCAGTGTGTCTCGTGACTGATCCTGCTAGGATTAGAATGAATTTGTATATCAAATATAACTGTTGAGATATTAAACACCACAAACCAGTTACTGTTGAAAGTCATAGTAACAGCTAAATTCAAACTTCACCTGTGTTACTCACTGTATCACCATAAACACTGACTCGGACATTTAGTGTGTAGCATGAGGAAGGTTTATTGTCATACATTGAGTTTACTGAATTTGATTCAAATTAAAAAACATAGTTTGGTTTTCACAAATGTAGAACAAGCCTTTCATTTTGCATAAGCTCAATAGAGGGCTTGTGTCCATGTTTGGGGCTAGTGGTGACGGAGGTGAATGTAAACAAAAGCTGTGTTGTCACTGTGAAGTCAGACTGATTAGCATGCTTAAAAGTCTAGTTAAGCTACAGGTGGACAAGAGAGGGTCTGTATGGAGACAGCAGACGTTTCACTGCATTTACAAAAGGCTGAGAACATTTAACAGTACAGTAACAATAAAAGATGGAAAATACACTTTTGTTATTGTTTTTTTCTTTCAAATTAAGCCCTCTAAATGGAATATCTCTGCTTTATATCTCATCTTGGTTTTGTGCAGTGATTTACTAAAGCAGTTGCCATCCACAATGTTATACAACTGCTTCCATTTTCTCTCACCATTCTTTTCTTCTGTATGACACCCACTCCTTGGAAGACCTCAGATTATCTCATCTTTGCTTCCAAATTTTGCACATTACCTTTCTTGCCTTATAGATCATCGCAGTCGCAAAGCTGCTTTGAAGAAGAATGAGAGGATGATGAGACTGAGGAGATAACTGATGCAAGGAACTGTGAAGAGAAAGACAAATGTGAAATTATTAGAAGAAAACCACCATCTTGGTGCCTCACCCACACCACGCCACATTAATTCCCCACATTGTTTTCAAAAGGTTTTTTTAGTGTACAGCCTGCCCATAAATTCATATTAGAGTCTTACCTGGTATGAACCTCCACTGACTAATTCTGTACTGAAATGCAACATCAAACAAAGTTTTAAGTGCTTCTGTGATATGTTCCAGTTGATGGACTGTGGATCTGATGTTGAGATTTTAGTGTTTTAGTGTGCATATCTAATACAAATTATATGTACTGGTTCACCTGTAATGTTTTCTCACATGAGCTAGTCACAGTATTCTAGCAGGAATTCAAACTTGGATAATTACAGATGGTTGCAGTCAAATTATTAATACTTTGGTGAACAATGTTCTCTGTAATGGACAACATACGGTATTTCAGATATACTGTACTGGATAGGGGGGCTTGCATATGTTGATGGATCAGTCCATATTGACACTGGTTACATAACTGCAGTAAAGAAGCAGAACGAGATAAGGTGTCTCTTCTCCAGCAGCCGAGAGCAAATATTTTGATTGTGCGTGGACAGTTGAAGGGAGTAATGTAACACAATGAAAAGACAAGCAACCGTAATTAAGTCAAAACTTAGTTTTCCTAGTAGTAACAGAAACTATCGAATTTAGATGTACGCGTCATGCTATCTCCTGCCTCAGCCTGATCACTGTACTGCAGTATAGCAACCAAAATAAAATTGAATCTGCACAATGCCGCGCTGCAATCCAGTTTACGCGTCACTGCATTCCTCCTCATGTGTTCATGTGTGCACTTGGGCTAATGTTACTGTTTATCATTTACAGAGAAAGCCAGGTGGAACTAAGAGAACATATAGACAACCTGGCGACAGGTAACTCACGGGTATTCACTCACTGTACAAATCAGTAGTTTCTGTTCATTTTAAATCGACGTTAACTTTGTGTCTTGTCCATGTGTGTTCTTTGCAGAGTTATGCAGGATAAATGAACATCAGAAGGTGGCTCTCGACCTGGATCCTTACGTGAAGAAGCTGCTGAATGCAAGACGGAGGGTAGTGCTAGTGAACAACATACTGCAGAATGCTCAGGTCAGTTAGGGTGGGGCTTCTTTTCAGTTCTTTAAGTTACACTATCAAGATTTTCACAAAGGCTGTGTCATTTGAATGGTTTCACTGATGACTAGTATTGGTGACATGCTGCAGCCTTCGTAGAGGATCATGTGCAAGACATTCATCTGAGAATGCAGTCGCAACTAATGCGTTATATCTTGTACCTTCCGTGTACAAGGACAGGACAGCTCACATATGGCACTTTTACACTACACTTTCCCAGCACGACTCGCATTTTCATAGCACTTTTTTTGATTCTCCATTAGCAATAGTACCTGGTACCTGGTACTGTTGAGGTTCCAAGCAAGCTGAGCTGATACTAAATGTGACATTTGTGTGTGTCACAGAGGTTGCGCTAGACCTTTTCATTTTGACTGACAGGGTCATAAAAATCCCGTCATAATCAATTTTTACCGGTCACTTTAAATGATAATAATGACATATTCAATTGCATTGTTCATATTGCAGTGGAATATGAACAGTTAACCTGTGGCCTAAACACACAGTCTCACACCTTATTCCTGGTCCACATGGACTTAAATCGCGTGCCTGCTTGTGCGTAGTTGCGCGTGGTAGGAAATCCCGCAACATGCGCTCCTTCTGCACCAGTGGATCAGCTGCACCGGTCACAGACGCGCTACAAAGCCTCCTGTCCATAGCTCTTTAACACGCTGTCAGCACTACAAGGATAGCGAGATGCATTGAGTACGGTGTCCGGGTCAGAAATTATGCTCAGATTCTCCGATGGGAATCTTTATTTTGTCGCACAACATTTTTCTATCGGCCCTCCTCAGCCAGGAGAACTCCCGCTCCCACTGAACTCGCCTAACCTCCTTACTGCCGCTTCCTCGCTCCGCTGAGGCCAAGGGCTGAGTTTGTCCTTCATCTGCATCTATCCCTCTTTTTTCACCTCTTTTATCAACATAGTTTTTAGGGGTGTGAATTGCAATCTGTCAAAATGACGGATGCTCTCAGATTTTTCCGTCACCGTTTTAAAAAAAACGGTCAATGACGGAAAATATTCGGTTAACGCGACCCCTGGTGTGTCATGTATAATACATCGTCACAGCAGTTTCATACAGTCATGCTATGATATAAGTACCAAAACTATATAATCCCAGTCGGTCCTAGGCCATCACCACATTCAAGTAGACTGGATGGGAACACTCCATGAAACTCCATCTCCATGAATGAATACATGAAGCAGTCAGTCTGAGCCTGTTTCTTAAGATCCTGACATTGGATTGCTCCCTGATAGCACAATCTTGAGCCATCAGCACAGTATGCCAGTCCACAAGTGATGTCCCCACCCTCTGTGTGACACAGCTAAGATAAGCCAAACAATGTCCAGAGCCTTCAGCGTCTCACTGCAAACCTCCTCTGCTGCTTACAGCCAAGTATCTTCTTGATGTCTTGGCGAGTCTTTCCCCATGTTTTCTATCTCTACCTTCACCCAGGAGGATGTGATTTTTTCCTTTTGTTCAACCAACAAATTCCCAACTCATAGCCATCTAATCTCCTGCTCTGCTAAAAGCAATTTAAGCCAAGCCCTGCTCCCTATGATGCCAGATTGTTTGCCTGAACGTCCTCAAGGTCAGCAAACGGTTCTTCTCCATGGCCACGCTAAACTCTTTCCTCTGCAGACCAAAGCATTTTTTTTGCCTTTTGGTACCTGTCTGCTGCTTTTGGAGACCTGAGAACCAACCAGGCCCAAAAGGCATCTGTCATCAGCTAGACAGCTTCCCTCACCACCATTGTCCACCAGTGGCTTCTCAGGTTACTGAAATAACAGGCACAAGTGACCTTTTGACCACAAGTCATAGCAGACATATTCAGGAAAGAGGTTTTGAACACGGATTTCATGCTTTCTCTCCTGGGATGTGTGTCCTGGGAAGTTTTTTCAAGCCTCCTCATGGACAGGGTTCTCAGCCAGATGTCTCCAGTCCTCTGTCCCACTAGTTCTCTAGCTCCACCATCTGATCCAACTTTCAGTCATTGATTTGAGGTCTAAGATGTTCTGGTATTAAATGCAAAACTTCTTTCTAGTCACTCCTTTTTGGGTTTATATGTCTCCACCACACAATCTTTGTGTAAACACACTTAACAGCAACATAACCCAAATTAAATTCTCTGTCCCTAGGAGCGCCTGAGACGACTCAACCATAATGTGGCCAAAGAGACGGCGCGAAGAAAGACCATGCTGGAGGCTTCAGGAGTGTTCACAACTCGCTCCCCCAGTAAACCCTAACTCTGCTCCTTCTGCTCTGCACGGCATATACTGTGAACTGTCTCGACCAGAAGTGACGGGTCACTTCAGGGAACTGTAACATTAAGACGACAGGTCTTCCTTTTACGTTCAATCACAAGCTCATGTTCGGCTCCGCTTTGCCTGGCGTTATCACAATAAAATTGTGGGCCACGATTTGCTCGGCATATACGATATTGTTCAATTCCCTGTCGGCAAAACAGATTCAGCCTCACAGTGTTGCTGCTGACATACTCATACTACATAAATGTCTTATGCAACACGGTATTTGTTGTCATTGTATAATAGTGATTGCTATATTAAGAAAGTGCATAAACTCTACTTACCTGCCACTTAATGTTTTTGTGCAAAAAAACTGTTTTTTGAAAGTTGCTTTTTGTTAACATGCTGATTAAAATAAAGCAAATACTTTAAAGTGTATTCCGTCGCTAAAAAAACCCACACCGTTTTTTCTATATTCTTAAACAAAGTCCAGAGTCCAGATGGTTACACTGGAGGAAAGTCGAGCCCGAGAATTAATGCACCCATTATAGTGCGGCCATCTGCCTCGACCCGTTGGGGGGGAAAGGAACATGGGGGACAGAGAGGTAAAGGAGAGGTGGGGGGGAGAGAAAGTGAAACAAGGATGTGAAGTAGAGATTGAAGAGAGACCAGGAGCATATATATAACAGTTGTGTCAGGTTATAGGAAGTCTTATGTAAAGTACCTAAAAGTGATACTTGAGTAAAATGTTACCATAAAATGACTTGTGTAGAAGTTGAAGTAACATTTTATATCGTTACTCAAGTAAAAGTCTTAAAGTATGTGATATTTACTGTACATTTACTAAGCAACTTAGGCAAATTGTCTTTCAACAGGAAGTTTGTGGGTGCAATTCCTGTAGCTCTGCTAGTCTATTATGTGTCCTTGAGCAAGACACTTAACCCCCATGTTGCAGCGTGTGAATGGGTATGAAAGATGTGTGAATGGGTTCAATCAAATCTGATTTGATTTGGAAGTAATGCATAACAAAGATAGTTCAAGAAGTAAAGTAGTAAAAGTAGCTTTAAATACAAATTATAGAGTAAAGAACAGATATGTGAATTTTTTTACTGAAATACAGGAACGAAGTATTCATAATTTGTTACATTACAAGGCTAGTTATAGGTTTAAAGACGGGACATTCCTTTCTTAATCTGTTATGACATGTTTATACTACGACAATGCCATAATGATAATGACAATAATACTCATGCTACTGATAATAATAATAGCTTTGAAACTGGACCTGCAGCCTGCAAGGTGAGGACACCGAGAGAGAGAGAGAAAGGACAGGAAGGAAAGACACAAACATGAAGGTATCTGGTGTCTGTTCTCTTGTTTTTCATCCAAAATGTTCCATAAATTCACCCTAAATTCCAAATGAATGGCAGTCAACGCTAGGTTGTAGCAGGGATAGCTGTGTGTTGGGGCGGGGGCGGAGGAGGAGAAGGGGGGGTGCTAATCTCAGCGGCGCCACCTTAAAGAAACAGTCTCGCGGGCCTGTCAATCTAGACGCACCAGACAGACCCTGGTTCGCGGCCCTGCTGTGAGACTCGCCTCGCCATTGGCTGAGAGCGGCGGCTCCTGTGAGACCTGGCCGCCCATTGGCTGCGGCATGGCGAGACGCTGGCGCGCACGGCGTCTCGCCTCTATTGTTATTGTGGCGTGCGCGCGAGGAACAGGCAGGCAGGATGCACGAGGAGACAGCGGGGCCGTGATGATAAAACAACACGGAGGAACTCGCGCAGGCTCAACATCTGGGAGATAAACAGCGTCCGCGAGTTATTAGATTCACCCGCGGCTGTCGCTGTGGAGCGTTTAGCCCCGTGAACACGGAGCCGCACACGGGCTATAAACACAGACAGACAGCTGTGGTCGCCACAGACAGACACACACGGACAGCGCCGTCTCTGAGACTCCGGCGTTTTTCTGTCCAAGTTCTTCTCTCCGCTCCGGCTCATGTGTAAGTACACGCAGACATTTATGTTCGTCCCGCTCTCGCCAGAATCACGACGAGACCAAACAACCGACAGCACAGCGAGGGAGGGAGGGAGGGAGGGAGACAGGCAGCAGGAGGAGGAGGGGGGGACGTCAGTCAGTCTGTGGCTAAATTGTTGCTCTTTCCCCGCAACAAATGTCCCACTCTCCCCGTGGTCACGTCCACGCTCCAGAGCGCTGCTCAAATTCGTCAAAGACTTAAAAAGCAGCCACGTGTGTGCATGTGTTATAAATGTATATTTAATCAGCTGCCTCAGTCTGAGACATGCTGAGACAGCGGGGCTGCGTGACGCATGTTAACCGATATGGGATGTCAGAGAGGGGAGTGTGTTGTTGGCCTGGACACACACACACACACACACACACACACACACAGGTAACAACACTCACTTCATTATTACACTGCTCATCACATTAGTGTGTGTGTGTGATGCTCTCTGTGGGCATGAGGATACGTGGACAGAAGGTGTGTGTGTGTGTGTGTGTGGGGAATATTTGACCAAAACAATTGATGTGGCTGTTAAATATTCAGCTAAAATTCGCTAAAAGACCAGTGTGTAACAGCCTTATGTTGACACTACCTTGAATTAAGTGTATTTGAATCTATTACTGCTTTATTCTTATTATTCTTATTGTTATTATTATTATCATTACTGCTTTAACATGAGACAGTTTGGTGTTTGTCACTGGAGAATGTGCCTTTTACACGTACTTTAGGTAAGGGCCTTGGTTTATGTAGGCAGCCATCTTCCACTGCCATGGTACTGTCTATAGCAGCCCATTCAGGTTTAACCAGGCAGTGTATTCTGTGTGTTTTTGTACACCAAAGCTGAATCTTCCTACTGGTGTGAGATAATGTTGACGGAACTTTCCTGATGCACTCAAGGAAAGGGACGGGGTGGGTGGTAGAGTCCTCTCTTTTTGGCACTTTTCCACTTCACAGTTCCAGCACAACTCGACCTTTTGCTTTCCACCTGGTACCTATCTGGTACCGGGTGCTTTTTTTATGCTGCTTTTTCACTACATGGTCCTGGCACGGCTCAACTCTACATGGTTTGGTTGGTTTTCCATTACAATATAGTACCTCCTCAACGTGGGCATGGCTGTGTGAAACTGCCTTGATTTTTGGTGTGTTTCCACAGGCTCGACTCGCTTGGCACGGCGCGGTTATTTTGCGTTTCCACTAGTGATAGTACCTGGGACCTGGTCCCTTTTTAGTACCTGCTCTGGCCGAGGTTCCAAGCAAGCTGATGCAATACTATGCGTGACGTTGCCAGACTGCCGGCCACTGATTGGTCAGAGGTCCGACACAAGAACCAAGCGGAACAATGCCAAACTGTAGATCAGTTAAAAAGACTTAACAATCCTAAAAACGTGGGTTAATCTCCAACAATTACCAGGGAAATGTGTCCAAGTCACTCGTTTGTGTGTGTGTGTGTGTGTCGTGTGTAAAACGAAGTCATGGCAGTTTCATGCAGCCGTGCAGTGATGACTTCGCCAACGTTGAGTAGGTACTATTGTGTAGTGTTGTGTAACAGAATCATTAGAATTAGTGAATTAAAAACATTAGTTCAGTTCTTCCTCCATGACCAGAGCACAGACTCTGAACTGAAATACAGCGGCAGGGTTCGTGACACCACTTTCAGCAGTACTGTTTCTAAATACACCAGAGTTTAGATTTTAGACATTTACTTTGCTAAATGTTAGAGATTAACACATGTTTTCAGGATTGTTATGTCTTTTTATCTGATCTACAGTTCGGCATTGTTCGGTTTGATTCTTGTGTTGGACGTTGCGCTCATGATTCTTCCAGTGACGACACTCAACGTCACATTTTAGTATCTGCTCAGCTCGCTTGGATCCTCGCCAGAGCAGGTACTAAAAAAAGTACCAGGTACTATCACTAATGGAAAAGCAAAAAAAAAACTGTGCCATGCCGAGGCGAGTCAAGTCATGCTGGGACCATGTGGGGGAAAAACGGCATAAGTCTATGGTCTCTACATTGTAATGGCAGTTTGCATGCTAATAATGCAAATTTTAATATAGCAACCTTTCTCTCAAACCTTGAATCTTTACGTGTGCAGTTATATACAAATGTATGTTTACATACAGTATACCACCCTATAATCGTTTAGGGATTATTATTCATTCCCAGACATTTATCAATCAATTAAATATTTTAAGCTATCATTGAGGAATCAAACAAAAATAACCAGCAATTATTCACACCTGACACCTGGTGAAATACCACACATTTTCTGTTTTAACAATCGCACAAAAAACCTGTTGTTTCTCTTGTAGTGAGCTCATCTGTCCTGCTAAAAGTGGGAGTAATTTTTTCGACCTGGATTGTGTGAATCAGAATAAATATTTTCACTATGTTACTGTAATATAATTATTATTACAGCAGCACTATAGCGATCTGTTTTATTGTACAAACAAACGATAGATTCACTTTGAATATGTGAAATGTTGGTTGTTTAACTGATTTCTTCAACTTTTGCTTTGGAACAAATAACACACATTTAATTATCTGTCATTTATCATGAAAACTATCTATAACAATAACCCTTTTTAACATTAACTTGTTGCCCCTTCCTTCCTCAGAGCACCTTGTAGTTTTCTAATGGGTTTCTAATAGTTATATAATGGTTATATACATATAAGCTCCGGTTCCTTTGTTTGTAAAGCCTGGGTATGTTTCTCTGCTGCACAGATTACAGATTCTACTGTGTTGTATATACTAGTTTATTCAGTACTGCTGTAATTGAACAGTGTGTTTATTGAATAAACCTGATGTGATGACATATCACTCAGAAACAACCGTTAACTACAAGAGGCTTGATTTATTTATTCGCCTCATAACGATTAAATGATTAAACTAAAGTTTAATATCTAATTTTTCCTACTCAGCCAGCTTCTGTAATGTAAGATTAATGTGTGGACCTCAAAGCAAGTGCAGCAATAATCATTTTTTGTTGTGTAATGCAATCGGTTTAAAACTTCTTCCCCCACTCCTTTTTGTCCTCCTTTTTTTAATATATTTGTTTGTTGTGTTAACTTCTTTCATTCTGTTTATTCTTCTTATTATTATGCCTTTATTTGTCTGTTTATATTCGTTGGTTCCTGTTCACATGTTCAAATAAACCTTCAAATCAATCAATCAAAGGTACAGTAGTTGGTACACATCCAGTAGTTTTAAAACATGATGGTCTGCAACCTTTAGTATGAAAAACTATTTTTCTTCCCTCTCCACAGAAATGAAATAAATCTGGAGCTGCAAAACCTATTTGACCCATAAAATGAAGATAATGACATGGATAAAGTTTCTTATACTGATATATTACATTTCAAATAATGAGATTTTGTTGCATTCATGAAATTTAAGCGCTACAAAAAGAAAACGGTTGACATTTCATTGCTGTTTATACCCAACAAAACATATCACTGCAAAAACGCCTCTAAAAACAAGAAAATATATCCACTAATTACTTGTTTCAAGCAAAATTATCTGCCAGTGCAGCAAAAAAATGGCACTTGTTAAGTGTTCTTGAAACAAGTCAAGTTACCTTCAGCCTTAATAAGCAAATAAGTCAAAAAAAGAAGACCTAGTTCTTCCATTGTTTGTGGCAAATGAATGAAATTAATAGTCACCCACTTATATATATATATATATATACTGTATATAAATACAAAATAAAACAATATTTGGATTTTATGAAGTTCATTCTTGAGAAAACCTGCCCGTCATAAGTCTGTGGATAAAAAAGACGTACAGGACTCCAAACGTCAATATCACATTTGACGTACACATTGCATGTGACACACAGAATATTCAATCTCTATAAGAGGTTTTCCGTCTTATAGGAGGCTCTAGAGCCACAGGTTGCAGACCCCTGTACTGTACTATCCTGTGTGTCCTGCAGTGCGTTAATAATAAAAACCAAACTGCATCTCTAACTGTGATTCATGCATGGCGTGTCACTGTACTCACTGTAGAGTGATTATTTAATCTTAGTAATAATATGTCAATGATAATTAGTCAATAATTGTTAATCATTAAAACACAATTAAAGGCTTATGTCATGTTCAGCGTCTACATTATTTACCACTGAAGAACTCTTGTAGCTACAGCTTTTCTCCAGCAGGGGGTGGCATACAGCAAAAAGGGAAGCTCAGTGCAAGTTTATGGTCCCAGACGTGTGTTATGTCTTTACGAGATTAAGACCAGGGATGCACTGATACCAGGTTTTTCCGACTGAGTACAAGTATGATTTGAGCCTCTCTTTGAACAAAATACAACGTTAGATACTGTTGCCAAATACTGGTATCAGCATCAGTGCATCCCTAATTATGACTCTTAATTATAATTGTATACAAACAGGTGGGAGTGAGTTAAATTAAAAAATGTCTACCTGCTTATCAACAGGGACTGATTCAGAGCTTGGACATCACAATGCCAATGAAGTTTCTGGTCACTCATTGGCTGACCAACGTAATACTAGGTAAGAAAGTCTGCAAATAGAGCCTTTGGTGTGTGTGGCGTGGTCACTCCTCCAGCATGAGTGGTTATTAAGCCCCCTGTTCTTGTGGCATCGCAGCATCATGTCAGTGAATCCCCCGAGCAGCAATGACGCCTGCCTCAGCATCGTCCACAGCCTCATGTGCCACCGGCAGGGCGGAGAGAACGAGGGCTTCGCCAAGCGGGCCATCGAAAGCCTGGTGAAGAAGCTGAAGGAGAAGAAGGACGAGCTGGACTCACTCATCACTGCCATCACCACCAACGGTGTCCACCCCAGCAAGTGTGTCACCATCCAGAGGACACTAGATGGACGGTTGCAGGTCAGTATTCGTGCATTATTTTGTACGTGTAATTCCATATTTTAGGTTTGCGTATATGAGCCATTAAGTAGAGGTTTATATAGTAATTGCAACACTGCGAGCTGTTTCACTCTCGCACACTGTACTTACTGGGTAACTACCACTGTCCATGAGCCAAAACCGTAGAGTCAGTGTTCAAAGACATACTGAGGCTTCTGCTCTGCCCTTCTGCTTTGATGTGTCTGCTGTGGAAATGGAAATGAATGTGTTGGTAAACCTTTGTCCCAGACTCAGGCTCAGTCCCGACTGCCAGAATCACAGAATTCAAAGATGTAAACCTCCACAGAGGTCTGAGTGTTCTGTGTTCTCTCTTCTCTCCTCAGGTGGCAGGAAGAAAAGGTTTCCCTCACGTCATTTATGCACGGCTGTGGCGCTGGCCTGACCTCCACAAGAATGAACTAAAGCACGTCAAGTTCTGCCAGTACGCCTTCGACCTGAAGTACGACAACGTGTGCGTCAACCCCTACCATTATGAAAGGGTGGTGTCCCCAGGCATCGGTAAGTCATTCTTTAAAAACAACTCAGTACAGTTTAACATGTGGCTGTCCCTTTTTCAAAAACATCTACTTTGAACACATATTCTGTGACACACGATTAAGACAGGAGTTTCAGTCTCACGGGCCACATGCGGCTCTACACTCATTTTAATATATTTTTATTATAGAAGCTTGTCTAGTGTTTTAATTGCAATTACAAAGTAATTCTTTTTACTCCAAAACACTGTTAATGTTCTTTAAAGATTCATTTTAGGTTATTACTGGTTCAAAACAAACACTTTTACTTTGAAATGGCGTGCAATATCATCCTAAATATTTTTAATTGCAACGTCACGAAAGCTTATCAAGATATAATTTAAATCTTGTATTACTGAACAGATACTTTTCCCCCAAAATGTTGGACTTGACCGGCCCCCTCCTGACCAGACAGAACAGTTAATTTTGAGTTTGTGGCCCCTGCTTTAAGATATTCATGCTTTCTCCCCACCTGGCCACAAACACAAAGTTGACAACATTTGTTATAATTACTGTAACTATTGGGTCATACAAGGTTAAACTCTTGGTAATTACTTCAGGCGATCTGCTGCACTTCTAGGCTGTATATTTTGAATTTGAACAGTATGGAATTAGATTTGTGTCAGTATTTTCAAACAACACTTTTCACAAAGCGAGCAGCACTTTATGAATTGAGCAAACAAAAATGAACCACAAAATCAAAATACGCAAATTGCAAAAATATTGTATTTTATTTGTCTGAAAATGATGATCGGAATTTTGTTTGCTCTGAATCTTTTGTATACATCTTCTGTAAGTATACTTACAATTATGTTGTCGGATGTTGACAGGGAAAACTTAGGGAACGAGTTCCATACGTTGCAAACAAAAAGTGTATTTTCAAACAAATAAAAAAATTGACAAAAATCTTATTCCATAGAACAGCTTCCCCCCCCCTCCCCCCAAACGTTGGGTCAGAAATCACAAAATAACAGCTCTAGTTAAACATCGCCTGATTCTTCATTATCTGTGTCACTGCATTCACTCCTTCTCTTGTCTCTTGTCTTCTCTCTGACAGTTGGTCTCAGCCTCCAGAACACAGGTGAGTTATTTTTCCACGACTTGATGGTTCTGATTAGAAGACGGTGGGGCTGGATGTGTGAGAGGAAGAGGTCGCAGCAGCAGCAGGAGGAGGAGGAGGAGGAGGAGGACGGGTTTCTCATGGACCTCAGTACATAGAGGCAGTCTTGATTAAAATAACCGTAGATCACTGAAAACCTGTGGTATGTTGTTGTTAGTGGATCACCAGTATTGCATAATCAGAATGGTCTGACTACACCATTATCATTCTCTTAAAACCATACCATCATACAGAGCCAGCCCCCCCCTTGTTGTTTTGGTGTAACGTTGGCATGTGGGGACATTTATGAGGAATTCCTGTGCAAAGAAACAAAAGCCGCAGTAAAACACATAAAAGACAGTTAACGACTGTGTAATTGCGTGATCAAAATCCTCATCGAAATGTGGAATTTTCAGTATGTTTTTGGTTTTTGTGAAAATTAAAAAACACAGGAAGTGGGGGGGGGGGGGGGGTGACGATGCTGGGGATAATGGCAGGCTTATACCCACAGTCCCTACATCTGCTGAGTCAGGGTGGTTTTTCTGCTGTTATTCAAAGACATTCACTTTTAACAATTATGAAGTGTTGAATATATTTGACTCCTCCTCTTCCCGCAGCAGCACCAGGCGGCCTCATCAAAGAGGAATACATCCATGACTGCATACAGATGGACCTTCCGCCGGGCATGCCGCTGTCCGACCATCAGACGGCTCCTCCTGACCACTACGGCCAGCCGCTGCCTCCCCCACAGATGTCCTCTGACCCGCTTGGACCTCCACCTGTCAGCAGATACACTAACCTGCCCGTCTCACCCAAAGGTCAGCTCATGGTTTCCAATGAATGAATGGATGGTTGACTTGTCCGTGTTTAAAATAGTTGACCACGGGGCTGCTATTGTGGGCAAGACTGAAGGAGAAATCACACATTTGTTTGTGGACAACCCTGGCACTGTCAGAAGATGGCAGAGGAGCATCTGTCATGCAGGGCTGCACAATGAATCGAATTTTAATCACGATTCGATTAACATGATTGCGGCGATATTGACAGCGTAATTAGACATGTGTTGTATA
Organism: Solea solea; assembly: GCF_958295425.1. Taxonomy (NCBI): domain Eukaryota; kingdom Metazoa; phylum Chordata; class Actinopteri; order Pleuronectiformes; family Soleidae; genus Solea; species Solea solea. Next base: position 5,000,850 of record NC_081153.1, on the reverse strand, counting down.
TGTGCTGTGAGCAATGAAGGCTTTAGAAAATTAGAAAAGACAATGGACAAGAAAAGTATTTGATTTCCTCACGCAATTATTCCTCCAGACTGGCATTATCTGTCATTTCAAATATACATATTTTGTTTATGTATATTTTGCTTCCGGGAAATAGACTCAGACTTATTTAAGTTTCATTTTGATGCAAAGATTTGCACATTAGCTGGAACTTAGCACACCGTGGCAGCAAAGGCAATGGGTGCTCTGTTAATTTAACATTTGTTTAAAAGTGTTGACACTATTTTATAACTGTCTGTGCTAAGGTGTAGCACAACAACGAACCGATTAATTGATTACCAAAATTGTTGACGTTTAATTTAGTAATAATCGATTAATCGAATAAACTCGTCACAATATTTATATAGTGACGAATTTTAATAGTTTTCCATGTGAATTCTTTTATCAATGGTTAAAACTTACTTAACTTTACAGCAATGATGTCCCTCGCACAGACACTCACACCGACATCAGGGTCGTCACTACACTCAGACTCCATGAAAACATTATTTTGTCCTTGCAAACAGTGATGACATCACTGTGCATTTGAATAAAAGGTGGAGGAAGCAGGATCTGCGGTCTCATGTGGTCTCAGAAGACGCATCCATGCTAGTTCTAATCATAATCATTATTATTTTGAAGTCTGGATCTGATGTGTTCACGTGTTGTCCTGTCTCCAGTGTCCTGCTCTGGCCCCATGCTGCCACTGCAGGGAGGTCACGGCGACGGACGTCTCCAAACGGCGTCTCCACAGGCTCAAGTCATGACGCCAGCACCCCGACCTCCGACCCCGACCCAGCCCCCGCCCCAGCAGCAGGCCACCCAGCAGCCTTCGCAGCCGCCGCACTCACAGCAGCCCTCTCTACCCACGTCTCACTCTCATGGACAGAATGGATACAACAGCAATAAACACTCTCAGAGTCAGCCTGTCTTCCACAGTGAGTTCACACACGCACACAGACCTCAGTATAAATCTGGCAAATGATCTGTTTTTCTGGTGTTCTGCCATCTACTGGCACAACTATTACTACGGTGGCAGCAGGATGCACTGAGTCACTGCCTGCTGCTGCATGTATATATCTATATATCCACATATCTCATTCTTTACTTCCCTGTAATCCAGCCGTATGGACAGGCAACAACACGGCCTCCTACACTCCCATAGGACCCCAGCAGAATGGACGTCTCCAACAACCTCCTCTCCATCACCCCAACCACCACTGTAAGAGACACGTGTGACACAAATCAGACCCACTCACGCTGTTTCTTCTCATCATTAAGATTTTAAACTCGTCTTCTTTGCTTTTCAGGGTCACAGCATCACGCCTCAACCTCTTTCCCTCCTTCTGTGTCCAATCATCCAGGTAAGAGACCCTTCATGTTCATTGATACTGGTGCTACTCCCGTCTGCAGTCCTTCACAAACTCTTTATTTATTTATTTATTTCATTTCAAATCCTCACAGGACCAGAGTTCTGGTGCTCCATCTCCTACTTTGAAATGGACGTTCAGGTGGGCGAGATGTTCAAGGTGCCCTCCAGCTGTCCTGTGGTGACCGTGGACGGTTACGTCGACCCGTCGGGGGGCGATCGCTTCTGCCTCGGCCAGCTGAGCAACGTCCACCGCACGGACGCCAGCGAGAGAGCCAGGTGAGCTGTTCGCTGTTCACACGTGTCCGTGTGTCATTAGAACGAGATATACATATAGAACGAGACGTATAATAAGATAAATATGATGTTAGAAATGTACCTAGTGGTCGTTTACAGTAAAACAGAAACAGGTTCTTGTATTGTTAAGATATACATAAATAAACAAGAGCTGAAACAATTAATCGATGAATCGATTATCAATTGATTACTAAATTAATCGACAACTATTTTGATAAACGATTAATCGGTTTGAAGCTTTTTTTCATGATTAAAACAGGATTTCTGATTGTTTAAGCTTCTTAAATGTGAGTATTTTCTTCATTTCTTTGCTCTGGATAACAAAGAAATCATTAAACGTTAAACATTTTGGTTTGTGGACAAAACAAGACATTTGAGAACATCATCATTTCCAGGTTTGACGAACACCGATCAACACTTTTTCAACAAGGTTTTCTGATACTTTACAGATCAAGCGATTAATCGAGAAAATAATCGACAGATTAATTGAAAATGATCGTTAGTTGCAGTTCTAAAATACACCTACAGTTGGTGCTGACTCTGCACTGCTACTTGAATCAAGTCAGGAAGGGAAAGAACATAACTGTAAATAAAGGGGGCGTTTTGTCTGTGTGGTCCAGGTTACACATAGGCAAAGGCGTGCAGCTGGAGTGCCGTGGCGAGGGCGACGTGTGGATGCGCTGCATGAGCGACCACGCTGTGTTTGTACAGAGCTACTACCTCGACAGAGAGGCGGGCCGAGCGCCAGGCGATGCTGTGCACAAGATCTACCCCGGCGCTTATATCAAGGTGTGAACTCGCTCGTATTCATTCGTTATAACTGCAAACAGGAGGGCAGAATAAGTATGCTGTGTAAATATCACTGTGAAGGATACTACAGGCTGCTTGTGTGTTGCTCAGGTGTTTGACCTGCGACAGTGCCACAGACAGATGCAGCAGCAAGCAGCGACGGCTCAGGCTGCAGCTGCTGCACAGGCAGCTGCTGTGGCAGGAAATATTCCCGGTCCAGGAAGCGTCGGCGGCATCGCGCCTGCAGTCAGTAAGTGTGGCTCAGACTTTACTGAATGACATCCTCGTTCTCGCCGGAAACGGAAAAAAAATCCTGCTTCAACACACATCGTCTCGTGTGATTCCAGGTCTGTCTGCGGCGGCAGGGATCGGCGTGGACGACCTCAGGCGACTGTGTATCCTGCGACTCAGCTTCGTGAAGGGCTGGGGGCCCGACTACCCTCGGCAGAGCATCAAACACACCCCCTGCTGGGTGGAGGTCCACCTGCACCGCGCTCTGCAGCTTCTAGATGAGGTGTTGCACACTATGCCACTGGCAGACCCCGGGCCTGCCAACTGAAGACCAAACCTTGTACAAATTCCAATCAGGATTCTCTGAATGTGCGCACACAGACACACGATAAGATGGTTTCGCTTCAGGCCAAATATGTAATTTAATTGATACACACACACACACACACACACACACACAAGACAAAATCAATCAGAAACACACAGAAAACAGAAATGTTGCTTGTTACAATCAATGCACACACACACACACACACACACACACACACACTAAAACCAAAAGGTCTGTAGCTGTAACACAGACATAAATGTGCTAATGTCTTTGGGATTTTTTCTAATGCTTTACTCTACAATCTAAATTCAAATGCAAGTTCTGTGAAGGGTTTTGAGTTTGTCTCTGTACTGAAGACAAGATGTGTATGCACTGTAACTGAAATCCAGTTCTCCTGTATGCATTCTGGATTTCTCCTCACTTTAGTGAGTGTTCCCTGCACGTGCACTCGTGGGATCAGACACGTTTGCCGTTTGTCTAGGATTTGATTAAAAAAAAACTCACACCCACACATCAGCGCATACAGTCGCTCCTGGAAAAAAAACGAGAAATCCAGAATGAATCCAAGCAGCGTTACACTTCTCTTCATGTCCTACCGACAACAGAAGTGAGGAAGAGCCAGCGTTAAAGGGACAGTTCAGTTGTAGTGTGGTCAGAGGCCGGCAAATGCTCTCAGAGAAAACACAGGAAAACAAATTTCAGCCTCTAAACAAAACTATATATAATAAAATGTACCCTTGCTTAAGACTTGACGATGTCTTAAAAATATGTTTTCTGCTGTCAGACAGACTTTTCTGACTCTACACACAACACCCCATGGAAAAAAATTAGTGATTTTACATTATGGCACACTGTGGATCACACTGTTGTCACCATAACTAAGTTCAAATGTGTTTTCTCATGAATTATTTTATTCAAAACGACATGAAAAATGTAGGTAAATTGAGGCAAACAAGATGGTGTCCACACAAGTTAAATGCACTTTTTCTTCGATGGACTTTGGTGGAGATGGAGAAACTTCCGTTTCCGGTTAGAAAAGTCTGTCTCGTGGAAAGAAAAGGAATATTATAATATGCAAACTTAAGCTGCCGCGTCAGCTCTGACTGTGTCAGTAAAAAAACTGGACTGTCCCTTTAAGGTCTCGCCTGCGCTCTTCGTTGTGTGTCCATCTCAACTCGAAAACTGTTAGCTCTCTTATTACGCTCCGCTGAGACTCTGTTATTTTTGTACCAAAAGTCTAAAAAGCCAAAAACAGTTAGCTTTAAAGTAGTGTTGTTGTTCTCTGTACACAGTGCTACCCTGTATATAACCAAATGGTTGGTGGGAAAATCACCAGAGCCAGAATACCTCATTACTTACAGTGCAAGCTATTCACAGTTTAGTTTCTCTGCTCTGCTCATCGCTGACATGCCGTGAGCTCAGGTGCGACGTCAGTCTTTTCGAAGGTCACAGCGGGAATGGAACCAGTGACGAGAGGCGTCTGGGAACATGAAGTGTCTGCAGACCAAACATCCGACTCTCCAGCCTTGTGCTCGTGACACCGGTGCCTTTGTGTTCTCTGGTCTCGTCTCTTCTAGACAAAGTAATCAGCAGTTTAGGGATTGTGCGTGTTTGGCCGTGAGAAGAGAGTAGGACTCCTCCTCCTCCTCCTCCTCCTTCATCATCTCTGTTGGGTATAGATCACACAGCTCACATGGTTTATTTAACCTGGATTTATGGAGTCACTGTGACTCTGTGATCATAAAACAGTGGGTTATGAGCTGAATTCAC